>NC_068428.1:32559184-32566684 GCF_023373465.1 Oncorhynchus keta
TTAACTCGCTACACTGCACATTGAATAAACTGTTCTTAAATCATTAAAAAGAGAAAAAGAAATTTACATATTTGCTGTTGTTTTAGTGTAACACCGTTCCATCTGGAGAGGGTTGACAGGTAACCGTGGTGACACATCTGCATCTGGTTTAGGTGCCAGTACAGATGTTGCCTCTGGTATGATGTCAGAAAAGCAAACATCAGACATGACACACACCATCTGCAGAGGGAGAAGGTAGGAGAGGTGGAAGAGAAGAGAAAAAGTGGAGAGAGGAGAGGAGAGAAGAGAAGAAGAAAAGTGGAGAGAGGAGAGAAGAGAGGAGAGAAGAGGGGACAAGAGAAGAGAAAAAAGTGGAGAGAGGAGAGGAGAGAAGAGAGGAGAAGAAAAGAGGGAACAAGAGAAGAGATCTAAATCTTCAGAAACAGCCCCATATGGCCCTATGGGGAAGAAAACAACATTTGTCTTTCTCACTAGGGATCGTCTGTTTCCTCGTGTTAATATATGAGGAACGGAAGCTGGGGACATGGTCGAGTTAGAGGGAAGGGAGAGAGGGGAAAGAGGGAGAGGAGGGAAGGGGTGAGAAAGGGAACTAGAGAGACGGGGTATCAAGGCACAAGGCGAGACCCAGATGCAGACACAGGAGGTAGAGTCCAGGAGGTACAGAGTGGCAGACAGGCTCGTGGTCAAGGCAGGCAGAATGGTCAGGCAGGCTGGTACAGAGTCCAGAAACAGGCAAGGGTCAAAACCAGGAGGACGAGAAAAAGGAGAATGCAAAAAGCAGGAGAACAGGAAAACCGCTGATTGACTTGGAAACAAACAAGACGAACTGGCACAGAGAGACAGGAAACACAGGGATAAATACACTGGGGAAAACAAGCAACACCTGGAGGGTGTGGAGACAGTCACAGGAACAGGTGAAACAGATCAGGGTGTGACACAGGGAGAGGAGCGAGAGGAGAGAGAGAGAGAGAGGGAGAGAGAGAGAGAGAGAGAGAGAGAGAGGGCAGGAGATGGAGAAACCGAATTAGAGAGAATGGGAGAGGAGAGAGAGCGAAAGAGAGAGAAGGAGAGAGAGAACTGATTGGATTTTACTACTTCAAGTGGGATATAATGGTCCACTGGGCTCTGAGTATGTCAGGAATGAGTAGTGAGCTCATTTAAAAAAGGACCAAAACCAAAACACCATATATTTGTAAGTGTGTGTGTCAAGTTTCAAGTTTTAATGTCACATACAGAACTACAGTGAAAAGCCTTTCTTGCCAGCTCTAACCCCAACAATGCAGTAATCAAAAACACCGTAATAGTAAAAATAATCAGGCAGAACAAAAACACACAAGATAAAGAAATAAGAAATAAGGACACTACAAAGTTAGTAAGAATACTATATACAGGGTCAGTTCCACTACCATATTTACAATGTGCCGTTTTGCTGTGATACTTTGTCGATAGAGGTTTATATGTATTGGGATATGGTGACTAGGCATCATGATATATGATAAACAGTGTAGAGTCAGTATAAATGTATGTGCGTATTATATGTGTGAGCAAAGGATGGAGAGAGTGTTTGTGTGTGTGTTAGAATATCAGTGTGTGAGTGTGTAGAGTCCTGTGAGTGTGCATAGAGACATATAAATAAATAATACAAGGGTCAACTCAGATGTAGCCATGTAACGGTTTTGTTAGCTGGGGATAGAAGCTGTTCATGAGCCTGCTGGTGTCTTGATGCACCGGTACGTTCTCTATAATGCTGTGCAGACTGATGACACACCCCCTAAGGTTGATGTACGAGAGGAAATGGAATTAGCATAATGCACAAATCCCCATAAAAATCTGTCAGCTTAAGCTAAAGATATCTGTTTTTGCATCGGATGCATCTCAATCATAGGCATCCGAATTTGTCTGATTTCCGCACCTGCGGTGAAAGGTGACAGACCTAGAGCGGAGTTTGTCAGACACCACGAGACATCCCGTTTTGCTCTACGACCTCCACAAGTGTCTGGAGACTCATCTAATCTGCCAGCTTGTCTCTGTAGCGTATGAACCGTTTGGGCAACACACTAATAGGTGAGACTCTCACGAACGTGTACAAGTCGGTTGTTTTGCTCTAACTTCGTCTGAAGGTTCCCCAGTACCAGTTAAACATTTTTTAAATGGAAGTAGATACGGAAAGCGTTTAATGCTAAAAATATGGCGTTAAATACACGTAAAAATATATATATGTTTCCTGATCTTTCTTATATCTCTCACATGTAGGACAGATACTTCAGAACAAACTTCCTTTAGATTTTTGGGGGGTAGTGAATCTGTTATTCCATGTGTTTAAGGTAAAGCACATTTTCATTCAATATATTTTTTATATATTATTTGGATGCTTCAAGGTGTCTTCAAATTCTAAATCAAATAGTTAAATAGCTAAAAGTTATATTTGCATGATTTAGCTTATTCATAATACATTTTTGCATCATTCATGTGACGACCGTTACTGGGTCATGCATGTGACGACCGTTACTGGGTCATTCATGTGACGACCGTTACTGGGTCATGCATGTGACGACCGTTACTGGGTCATGCATGTGACGACCGTTACTGGGTCATGCATGTGACGACCGTTACTGGGTCATGCATGTGACGACCGTTACTGGGTCATGCATGTGACGACCGTTACTGGGTCATGCATGTGACGACCGTTACTGGGTCATGCATGTGACGACCGTTACTGGGTCATGCATGTGACGACCGTTACTGGGTCATGCATGTGACGACCGTTACTGGGTCATGTCATGTGACGACCGTTACTGGGTCACATGTGGGTCATGCATGTGACGACCGTTACTGGGTCATGCATGTGACTGGGTCATTTACCGTTACTGGGTCATGCATGTCATGCATGTGACGACTGTTACTGGGTCATACTGGGTCATGCATGTGACGACTGTTACTGGGTCATGCATGTGACGACCGTTACTGGGTCATTCATGTGACGACCATTACTGGGTCACTGGGTCATGCATGTGTTACTGGTCATGCACCGTTACTGGGTCATTCATGTGACGACTGTTACTGGGTCATGCATGTGACGACCGTTACTGGGTCATGCATGTGACGACCGTTACTGGGTCATGCATGTGACGACCGTTACTGGGTCATGCATGAGACAGACAAATACCTCACGAGGATTCTTCTCTCTAAACTGAGACCTTGAAACTGAGATATCCCTTTCTCTAAAGAAGGCTTTGGGCGTACTGCCACATTGCAGATACTAATAGTGAAGATTTGTTCAATCAGTCACTAGCATGAACACAGAAATAGTTTTTTAGAAAAGCACAAACAGAACACATCCCAGTTCTCCAATGCTGCTTTTCACCTGTATGTTTTACCTTTTATTTAACTAGGCAAGTCAGTTAAGAACAAATTCTTATTTACAAAGACAGCCTAGGAACAGTGGGTTAACTGCCTTGTTCAGGGGCAGAACGACAGATGTGTACCTTGTCAGTTCGGGATTCAATCTAGCAACCTTTCAGTTACTGGCACAATGCTCTAAACACTAGGCTACCTGCCACCCTAGTAATGCCAGTGTTAAGCTAGACAGTGTCACCCTTATGTGATACTAGGGACATTGTGTTTCCAAGGCTGACAGTGAGGAGAATCAACAACCTCTGCAAAACCAAAACATTTGCTTTGTGAGAAGGTGTTAACCATCGAAGGTGTAAACCCATGTTCACAGTAAGCCATGGTTACTTATGTCCCACCCGAAAAGCCCCGATGGTCTTGCCTTGGCCCCAAGGCAGGTCCACCAGAACCAAGGCCCAGTGAAACACGATTGCTGGCCCACATAGATGGAAAACAAAAAGTCTGAGCCTTTTGGATAAAACACTGGGGTAAATCTTCAGTGGAAATGTGCTACAAGGGAGGCCAGCATAGACATTTCTGTCTGTTTGTTGGCTGTAGCCGATGGGGGGCTGAGAGTCTGAGTTTGTCACACACTTTGTGCATACATATTCATGCATATCTGTCTGGATGTTTTGCATGTGTGATTGAGGTAAACAGGGAGGTTGGAGAGCAGGGGAGTCTGAGCCAAGCTATAAGCGTCCTCTCCAACCTCGTCCCGTTTCCAGCTGTGTGTTTTCATTTAGCCTCCTGAGAGCCGAGCCGCCGGGGCCCACAGGGGGCTGACAGGTACGCTGCTGGGAGCCGTGACCGGGAGGAGAGAGCGCCGTGCTGTTTGCCATAGCCAATGGATTAGCCTCACAGCAGAGAGAGCGCTGGGAACCGGGGGAGAGAGGTGAGGCACAATTCTATGCTGGCGTCAGTGTCCAACTGGTACTGAATGAGGCAGAGGTCTGTAGTGAAGACACACACACAGTACACACTGATAGGACTGCTCTCTCCCGGATTAGGATTAAAGAGAAGCCCATTATTATTAGACAGACAACACACACAAACACACACTTAGGGTCGCTGCAGCAAAAGGGGTTCCGGTGCGAGGGCCCACCACAGAAGTGTTGATTCAGGGGTCTGCATCTGTTAATTAGCCAACAGACTTCAGCTTCCTTCTACCACCACAGAAGTGTTGATTCAGGGGTCTGCATCGGTTAATTAGCCAACAGACTTCAGCTTCCTTCTACCACCACATAATCCTCCCTGTAAAACTTCTCAGAGCAAGGAATGGGAGAAGTTCAACGTTCTGTTGGTATGCAGAACACACCGTATTGGGGTTTAGATATTGACTCTCTGTTGCTCTCTTTTGAGTGCTGTGTCTTCTAATCGAAGGTCAGATAACTTTTCTCTCAGATGAGTGTTTTTCTGTCTAGGTTCAGATGTTAAGAGACTTCCCGAGGGGCCCAGGGGTCTAAGGCACTGCATCACAGTGCTCGTGCTGTTACTATAGACCCTGGTTCGATTCCAGGGTCTATATGAGACCCATGAGACCCATGAGGTGGTGTATAATTGGCCCAGTGTCGTTAGGGGAGGGTTTGGCAGTCTGGGATTTCCTTGTCCCATTGTGCTCTAGTTACTCCTTGTGGTGGGTCGGTCGCCAGCTGGATGGTCTTTCCTCCAACACATTGGTGAGGCTGGCTACCGGGTTAAGAGAGCAGTGCGGCTTATATATTCATAAGGCGGCGGGGCCAGGCGGATTACCAGGATGTGTAATCAGAGCATGCGCAGACCAACTGGCAAGTGTCTTTACTGACATTTTCAACCTCTCCCTGACTGAGTCTGTAATACCTACATGTTTCAAGCAGACCACCATGTGCAGACCACCATGTCCCTGTGCCTAAATTACTACCGTCCAAAGCACTGATGAGGTGCTTTCGAAGGCTGGTCATGACTCACATCAACACCATCATCCCGGAAACCGTAGACTCACTCCAATTCGCACACCAACCCAACAGATCCACAGATCACACAATCTCAATCGCATTCCACACTGCCCTTTCCCACCTGGACAAAAGGAACACCTATGTGAGAATGCTTTTCATTGACTACAACAGCGTTCAACACTATAATGACAATACATTTCATCACTAAGCTAAGGACCTGGGACTGAACACCTCGCTCTGCAACTGGATCCTGGACTTCCTGAAGGGCCGCTCCCAGGTGGTAAGGGTAGCCGACAACACATCTGCCGCTCTGATGCATAACACTGGGACCCCTTCAGGGGTGCGTTCTTAGTCACACTGCGTGGCCAAGCACAACTCCAACACCATCATTAAGTTTGCTTATGACGGGCCTCCCGAGGTGGTGCAGTGGTCTAAGGCACTGCATCGCAGGGCTAGCTGTGCCACTAGAGATTCTGGGTTAGAGTTCAGGCTCCGTTGCAGCCAGCCGCGACCGGGAGATCCAGGGGCGGCGCACAATTGGTCCCCAGATCCTCAAAAAGTTATACAGCTGCACCATCGAGAGCATCCTGACCGGTTGCATCAAGTTCTGGTATGCCAACTGCTCGGCATCTGACCATAAGGCGCCACAGAGGGTAATGCGTATGGCCCACTGGTGCCAAGCTTCCTGCCATCCAGGACCTATATACTAGGCGGTGTCAGAAGGCCCCAAAAATGATCAGTCTCCAGTCACCCAAGTAATAGACTGTTCTCTCTGCTACAGGAAAGTCTAGGTCCAAAAGGCTCCTTAACAGCTTCTACCCCAAAGCCATAAGACTGCTGAACAATTCATCAAATGGCCATTTGGATTATTTACATTTACATTTAAGTCATTTAGCAGACGCTCTTATCCAGAGCGACTTACAAATTGGTGCATTCACCTTATGACATCCAGTGGAACAGCCACTTTACAATAGTGCATCTAAATCTTTTAAGGGGGGTGGGAAGGATTACTTTATCCTATCCTAGGTATTCCTTAAAGAGGTGGGGTTTCAGGTGTCTCCGGAAGGTGGTGATTGACTCCGCTGTCCTGGCGTCGTGAGGGTGTTTGTTCCACCATTGGGGGCCAGAGCAGCGAACAGTTTTGACTGGGCTGAGCGGGAACTGTACTTCCTCAGTGGTAGGGAGGCGAGCAGGCCAGAGGTGGATGAACGCAGTGCCCTTGTTTGGGTGTAGGGCCTGATCAGAGCCTGGAGGTACTGAGGTGCCGTTCCCCTCACAGCTCCGTAGGCAAGCACCATGGTCTTGTAGCGGATGCGAGCTTCAACTGGAAGCCAGTGGAGAGAGCGGAGGAGCGGGGTGACGTGAGAGAACTTGGGAAGGTTGAACACCAGACGGGCTGCGGCATTCTGGATGAGTTGTAGGGGTTTAATGGCACAGGCAGGGAGCCCAGCCAACAGCGAGTTGCAGTAATCCAGACGGGAGATGACAAGTGCCTGGATTAGGACCTGCGCCGCTTCCTGTGTGAGGCAGGGTCGTACTCTGAGGATGTTGTAGAGCATGAACCTACAGGAACGGGCCACCGCCTTGATGTTAGTTGAGAACGACAGGGTGTTGTCCAGGATCACGCCAAGGTTCTTAGCGCTCTGGGAGGAGGACACAATGGAGTTGTCAACCGTGATGGCGAGATCATGGAACGGGCAGTCCTTCCCCGGGAGGAAGAGCAGCTCCGTCTTGCCGAGGTTCAGCTTGAGGTGGTGATCCGTCATCCACACTGATATGTCTGCCAGACATGCAGAGATGCGATTCGCCACCTGGTCATCAGAAGGGGGAAAGGAGAAGATTAATTGTGTGTCGTCTGCATAGCAATGATAGGAGAGACCATGTGAGGTTATGACAGAGCCAAGTGACTTGGTGTATAGCGAGAATAGGAGAGGGCCTAGAACAGAGCCCTGGGGAACACCAGTGGTGAGAGCGCGTGGTGAGGAGACAGATTCTCGCCACGCCACCTGGTAGGAGCGACCTGTCAGGTAGGACGCAATCCAAGCGTGGGCCGCGCCGGAGATGCCCAACTCGGAGAGGGTGGAGAGGAGGATCTGATGGTTCACAGTATCGAAGGCAGCCGATAGGTCTAGAAGGATGAGAGCAGAGGAGAGAGAGTTAGCTTTAGCAGTGCGGAGCG
>NC_068428.1:32574184-32701684 GCF_023373465.1 Oncorhynchus keta
CTCTGGAATTTGCTTGGGTTAAAGATATGATGCAGATGCTGTAAAGAGGTCAATGGAAAACAGACTGTTGGGATAGAAGGACTCCATATTGGCGAACATTCAACAAATCTGATCTAATCTGTAAAGTGGATACTGCGATGATTGATATATTCTAACAATTCCAAAATGTGTTTCCTAAAGTCGGATTTTGATATATTTGGTTGTTTTCGTTTTTTAGAAGTTTTTCCTTTTTAGGAACTCCTGTTCATATATAGCCTACATATAGGTACATTTTGCCATGGGGTAGTGAGGTGATTCGGGAGCTTTCCCGAAAGCATCTTTCCCCCATGCGTTTTTCCCCCACGCGTTTCCATGGTATTTTCCATTGTTTTGGTCAAGTTCCATTGACCTCTTTACCACCTCTATGGTTAAAAAAGGATCTTGGTCATGATCTCCATCTTCGTCAGGTCTCAGGAATTTCCCTCCATTGCTATCCAGCAAAGTAAAGTGTCATCATCATGAAACAAGTAACACCCCTAAGTAGAATCAGAGATATGGAATGTGGCACCTTGCTACAACATGTGTGTTTGTCTGAAAGGGTACACTACAGCTTTTAAATCGTGCTAAGAAAAATTATCTGGAGATCGTTTCGAAGCTCAGCTAAACAGGCATTTAACTTGTTTGTAAAATAATGCCTCTTCTTAAGCGGTGCTAAGGTCCATCACCAGGCAACCAGAACTAATTGTCAATCAAATGATCTCGAGCTGCCTGTGCAAGGAACCCTCGCTAAGAAAATAACTTTGAAGTTTGTTAAATACAATGACTTACCAATACATTTAGTAGAAAGAAAACACATGTACTGTATCTACCCTACCATAAAAAAACCAGCAGAAAACACATGTACTGTATCTACCCTACCATAAAAAAACCAGCAGAAAACACATGTACTGTATCTACCCTACCATAAAAAAACCAGCAGAAAACACATGTACTGTATCTACCCTACCATAAAAAAACCAGCAGAAAACACATGTAAACACCATAAAAAAAACAGCAGAAAACACATGTACTGTATCTACCCTACCATAAAAAAACAGCAGAAAACACATGTACTGTATCTACCCTACCATAAAAACCAGCAGAAAACACATGTACTGTATCTACCCTACCATAAAAAAAAACAGCAGAAAACACATGTACTGTATCTACCCTACCATAAAAAAAACAGCAGAAAACACATGTACTGTATCTACCCTACCATAAAAAAAAAACAGCAGAAAACACATGTACTGTATCTACCCTACCATAAAAAAACCAGCAGAAAACACATGTACTGTATCTACCCTACCATAAAAAAACAGCAGAAAACACATGTACTGTATCTAC
The DNA here is from genome assembly GCF_023373465.1 of Oncorhynchus keta. Taxonomy (NCBI): domain Eukaryota; kingdom Metazoa; phylum Chordata; class Actinopteri; order Salmoniformes; family Salmonidae; genus Oncorhynchus; species Oncorhynchus keta. The sequence continues at coordinate 32,575,550 of NC_068428.1, forward strand.
CCTACCATAAAAAACCAGCAGAAAACACATGTACTGTATCTACCCTACCATAAAAAAACAGCAGAAAACACATGTACTGTAAACCATAAAAAAACCAGCAGAAAACACATGTACTGTATCTACCCTACCATAAAAAAACAGCAGAAAACACAAAAACCATAAAAAAACAGCAGAAAACACATGTACTGTATCTACCCTACCATAAAAAAACCAGCAGAAAACACATGTACTGTATCTACCCTACCATAAAAAAACAGCAGAAAACACATGTACTGTATCTACCCTACCATAAAAAAACCAGCAGAAAACACATGTACTGTATCTACCCTACCATAAAAAAACCAGCAGAAAACACATGTACTGTATCTACCCTACCATAAAAAACAGCAGAAAACACATGTAAAACCATAAAAAAAACCAGCAGAAAACACATGTACTGTATCTACCCTACCATAAAAAAAAACCAGCAGAAAACACATGTACTGTATCTACCCTACCATAAAAAAAACCAGCAGAAAACACATGTACTGTATCTACCCTACCATAAAAAAACCAGCAGAAAACACATGTACTGTATCTACCCTACCATAAAAAAACCAGCAGAAAACACATGTACTGTATCTACCCTACCATAAAAAACCAGCAGAAAACACATGTACTGTATCTACCCTACCATAAAAAAACCAGCAGAAAACACATGTACTGTATCTACCCTACCATAAAAAAACCAGCAGAAAACACATGTACTGTATCTACCCTACCATAAAAAAACCAGCAGAAAACACATGTACTGTATCTACCCTACCATAAAAAAACAGCAGAAAACACATGTACTGTATCTACCCTACCATAAAAAAACCAGCAGAAAACACATGTACTGTATCTACCCTACCATAAAAAAACAGCAGAAAACACATGTACTGTATCTACCCTACCATAAAAAAACCAGCAGAAAACACATGTACTGTATCTACCCTACCATAAAAAAACCAGCAGAAAACACATGTACTGTATCTACCCTACCATAAAAAAACCAGCAGAAAACACATGTACTGTATCTACCCTACCATAAAAAACAGCAGAAAACACATGTACTGTATCTACCCTACCATAAAAAACAGCAGAAAACACATGTACTGTATCTACCCTACCATAAAAAAACCAGCAGAAAACACATGTACTGTATCTACCCTACCATAAAAAACCCAGCAGAAAACACATGTACTGTATCTACCCTACCATAAAAAAACAGCAGAAAACACATGTACTGTATCTACCCTACCATAAAAAAACAGCAGAAAACACATGTACTGTATCTACCCTACCATAAAAAACCCAGCAGAAAACACATGTACTGTATCTACCCTACCATAAAAAAACCAGCAGAAAAACAACAGCACATAATTCAGCAACGTTTCTTGTTGTCATGGAAACAACACCGATCAGTCTATGCCGGAGGATAATTATAATGTCTGAAAAGGTACAGACGCTTCTGATACAGAACTTTTTTTTTATTGTCTGAAAGGTTATCAATTGTTGCTATCGACCGGTTACTGTAGAAGCATCCTATGTATGAAAAGGGTATTGTTTTTTAATATTTAGCTTGGTGATTGTTGTCCATGAAAAGCACAGTGTCATCAGCATGAATCAGGCACTATCCATCCCCTTTCCTGTTCTAATTATAATTTTCAATCTCATCTCCACACTGATTGCTTCTATGAAAGGGACGGAGGTTTAAATAATATAATGATAGGACAACACAGTGAGACAGAAAAAGCCTCCATTCATTTTCATACCACAACACATTAGCAGCTGTCTCCAGATGTCAATTAATAGTTTCAGTCCCAATGAATGTTGAGACGTTCATTTCAACAGTTTAAACGAATGCTGGGATGTTAATTTCATTCAGAGTCAAGGTTGCTGTAGTCATTATACTAAGGCTGATTCTGGTATAGAGATTAGAGCAACAGGGTGTCGTATTAGTCATTGTCAGTGTTCAGATGGCAGTTGTCAGTGTTAAGCACTCACACACACACACACACACACACACACACACACACACACACACACACACACACACACACACACACACACACACACACACACACACACACACACACACACACACACACACACACACACACACACACACACACACACACACACACACACACACACACACACACACACACACACACACACACACACACACACACACACACACACACACACACACACACACACACACACACACACACACACACACACACACACACACACACACACACACACACACACACACACACACACACACACACACACACACACCACACACACACACACACACACACACACACACACACACACACACACACACACACACACACACACACACACACACACACACACACACACACACACACACACACACACACACACACACACACACACACACACACACACACACACACACACACACACACACACACACACACACACACACACACACACACACACACACACACACACACACACACACACACACAGTTGTCAGTGTTATATTACACTCCGATATGCATATCATTACATTTGAGTAGTGGCATAGAGCAGTAGAGTAGAGATGATTACAGAAGTTGCACACATGGGGACTACTTTTAGTGGTCTAAACTGTAAAACCAAGTGATTTGGGTCTGGACACATAGCTTTTCTGTAACACTTTTTAAACGCGTAAAGGCATTTAGAATTTCAATGAAAACACATTTATAATGTAAACACCGGAACACGTTTATTCAGCTGGAACACTTTGTAAACACCAGAACACGTTTATTCAGCTGTAACACTTTGTAAACACCAGAACACGTTTATTCAGCTGTAACACTTGGTAAACACCGGAACACGTTTATTCAGCTGGAACACTTTGTAATCACCAGAACACGTTTATTCAGCTGTAACACTTTGTAAACACCAGAACACGTTTATTCAGCTGTAACACTTGGTAAACACCGGAACACGTTTATTCAGCTGGAACACTTTGTAAACACCAGAACACGTTTATTCAGCTGTAACACTTTGTAAACACCAGAACACGTTTATTCAGCTGTAACACTTGGTAAACACCAGAACACGTTTATTCAGCTGGAACACTTTGTAAACACCAGAACACGTTTATTCAGCTGGAACACTTTGTAAACACCAGAACACGTTTATTCAGCTGTAACACTTTGTAAACACCAGAACACGTTTATTCAGCTGTAACGCTTTGTAAACACCAGAACACGTTTATTCAGCTGTAACACTTTGTAAACACCAGAACACGTTTATTCAGCTGTAACACTTTGTAAACACCAGAACACGTTTATTCAGCTGGAACACTTTGTAAACACCAGAACACGTTTATTCAGCTGTAACACTTTGTAAACACCAGAACACGTTTATTCAGCTGTAACACTTTGTAAACACCAGAACACGTTTATTCAGCTGTAACACTTGGTAAACACCGGAACACGTTTATTCAGCTGGAACACTTTGTAAACACCAGAACACGTTTATTCAGCTGTAACACTTTGTAAACACCAGAACACGTTTATTCAGCTGTAACACTTTGTAAACACCAGAACACGTTTATTCAGCTGTAACACTTTGTAAACACCAGAACACGTTTATTCAGCTGGAACACTTTGTAAACACCAGAACACGTTTATTCAGCTGTAACACTTTGTAAACACCAGAACACGTTTATTCAGCCCCGGGGGTTTATATTTTAAACACTAACCACTGGAGGTTTTAACAATGTAGTGCTTTTTGAGTCAATGTGAGATACCCACCCATGACTGTGTTTGTAAGTGACAGAAACAGGTTGTTGCATTCAGATACATCCATTCCTGAAGCCTTCACCAGTTGACTGCCGAAGTGAATTTCACTGCCTAAGTAAACCCTTTATGACCACATATTATACATGTCATAAGGACTTTAGTTATGGCCTAGTTATCCTAGACATTGTGGTCTGAAATCCTGGTTCATGGGCCACATTAGAGCTGCAAGTTATAATACACTGTTTGTGAAGTGATTAGTAATTTCTATCAGAATCCAGCCAGAGGGAGGATATCCAACAATTTGAGTATTTTATCACCCACCACCAGGTGAAGTAAAACAAAAAAGACTACAGAAACCATCTAAACTAGAACTGTCACGCCCTGACCTTAGAGATCCGTTAAATTCTCTGGTATGGTTCCCAATCAAGGGCAGCTGTCTATCGTTGTCTCTGATTGGGGATCATATTTAGCCTTTTCCCCACCTGCTGTTTGTGGGATGTTGTGTTTGTGTAGCTGCCTGTGAGCAGCCCAGAACATCACGTTTAGTTTCCTTCCATTTGTGTTTGTGTACCTGCCTGTGAGCAGCCCAGAACATCACGTTTAGTTTCCTTCCATTTGTGTTTGTGTAGCTGCTTGTGAGCAGCCCAGAACGTCACGTTTAGTTTCCTTCCATTTGTTTTTGTGTAGCTGCCTGTGAGCAGCCCAGAACATCATGTTTAGTTTCCTTCCATTTGTTTTTGTGTAGCTGCCTGTGAGCAGCCCAGAACGTCATGTTTAGTTTCCTTCCATTTGTTTTGTTTGTGTAGAACGTCTGCCTGTGAGCAGCCCAGAACGTCATGTTTAGTTTCCTTGCATTTGTTTTTGTGTAGCTGCCTGTGAGCAGCCCAGAACGTCATGTTTAGTTTCCTTCCATTTGTTTTGTGTAGCTGCCTGTGAGCAGCCCAGAACGTCATGTTTAATTTCCTTCCATTTGTGTTGGTGTAGCTGCCTGTGAGCAGCCCAGAACATCATGTTTAGTTTCCTTGCATTTGTTTTTGTGTAGCTGCCTGTGAGCAGCCCAGAACGTCATGTTTAGTTTCCTTCCATTTGTTTTGTGTAGCTGCCTGTGAGCAGCCCAGAACGTCATGTTTAATTTCCTTCCATTTGTTTTTGTGTAGCTGCCTGTGAGCAGCCCAGAACATCATGTTTAGTTTCCTTGCATTTGTTTTTGTGTAGCTGCCTGTGAGCAGCCCAGAACGTCATGTTTAGTTTCCTTCCATTTGTTTTGTGTAGCTGCCTGTGAGCAGCCCAGAACGTCATGTTTAGTTTCCTTCCATTTGTTTTTTAGCTGCCTTTCCATGTTTAGTTTCCTTCCATTTGTTTTTGTGTAGCTGCCTGTGAGCAGCCCAGAACATGTTTAGTTTCCTTCCATGTTTAGTTTCCTTCCATTTGTTTTTGTGTAGCTGCCTGTGAGCAGCCCAGAACGTCATGTTTAGTTTCCTTCCATTTGTTTTTGTGTAGCTGCCTGTGAGCAGCCCAGAACGTCATGTTTAGTTTCCTTCCATTTGTTTTTGTGTAGCTGCCTGTGAGCAGCCCAGAACGTCATGTTTAGTTTCCTTCCATTTGTTTCCTTTTTTGTGTAGCTGCCTGTGAGCAGCCCAGAACGTCATGTTTAGTTTCCTTCCATTTGTTTTTGTGTAGCTGCCTGTGAGCAGCCCAGAACGTCATGTTTAGTTTCCTTCCATTTGTGAGCAGCCCAGTTTGTGTAGCTGCCTGTGAGCAGCCCAGAACGTCATGTTTAGTTTCCTTCCATTTGTTTTTGTGTTTGTGTAGCCTGTGAGCAGCCCAGAACGTCATGTTTAGTTTCCTTCCATTTGTTTTGTGTAGCTGCCTGTGAGCAGCCCAGAACGTCATGTTTAGTTTCCTTCCATTTGTTTTGTGTAGCTGCCTGTGAGCAGCCCAGAACGTCATGTTTAGTTTCCTTCCATTTGTGTTTGTGTAGCTGCCTGTGAGCAGCCCAGTAGCTGCCTGTGAGCAGCCCAGAACGTCATGTTTAGTTTCCTTCCATTTGTGTTTGTGTAGCTGCCTGTGAGCAGCCCAGAACGTCATGTTTAGTTTCCTTCCATTTGTTTTGTGTAGCTGCCTGTGAGCAGCCCAGAACGTCATGTTTCCTTTCCTTCCATTTGTTTTTGTGTAGCTGCCTGTGAGCAGCCCAGAACGTCATGTTTAGTTTCCTTCCATTTGTTTTGTGTAGCTGCCTGTGAGCAGCCCAGAACGTCATGTTTAGTTTCCTTCCATTTGTTTTTGTGTAGCTGCCTGTGAGCAGCCCAGAACGTCATGTTTAGTTTCCTTCCATTTGTTTTTGTGTAGCTGCCTGTGAGCAGCCCAGAACGTCATGTTTAGTTTCCTTCCATTTGTTTTTGTGTAGCTGCCTGTGAGCAGCCCAGAACGTCATGTTTAGTTTCCTTCCATTTGTTTTTGTGTAGCTGCCTGTGAGCAGCCCAGAACGTCATGTTTAGTTTCCTTCCATTTGTTTTTGTGTAGCTGCCTGTGAGCAGCCCAGAACGTCATGTTTAGTTTCCTTCCATTTGTTTTTGTGTAGCTGCCTGTGAGCAGCCCAGAACGTCATGTTTAGTTTCCTTCCATTTGTTTTTGTGTAGCTGCCTGTGAGCAGCCCAGAACGTCATGTTTAGTTTCCTTCCATTTGTTTTTGTGTAGCTGCCTGTGAGCAGCCCAGAACGTCATGTTTAGTTTCCTTCCATTTGTTTTTGTGTAGCTGCCTGTGAGCAGCCCAGAACGTCATGTTTAGTTTCCTTCCATTTGTTTTTGTGTAGCTGCCTGTGAGCAGCCCAGAACGTCATGTTTAGTTTCCTTCCATTTGTTTTTGTGTAGCTGCCTGTGAGCAGCCCAGAACGTCATGTTTAGTTTCCTTCCATTTGTTTTTGTGTAGCTGCCTGTGAGCAGCCCAGAACGTCATGTTTAGTTTCCTTCCATTTGTTTTTGTGTAGCTGCCTGTGAGCAGCCCAGAACGTCATGTTTAGTTTCCTTCCATTTGTTTTTGTGTAGCTGCCTGTGAGCAGCCCAGAACGTCATGTTTAGTTTCCTTCCATTTGTTTTGTGTAGCTGCCTGTGAGCAGCCCAGAACGTCATGTTTAGTTTCCTTCCATTTGTTTTTGTGTAGCTGCCTGTGAGCAGCCCAGAACGTCATGTTTAGTTTCCTTCCATTTGTTTTTTGTGTAGCTGCCTGTGAGCAGCCCAGAACGTCATGTTTAGTTTCCTTCCATTTGTTTTTGTGTAGCTGCCTGTGAGCAGCCCAGAACGTCATGTTTAGTTTCCTTCCATTTGTTTTTGTGTAGCTGCCTGTGAGCAGCCCAGAACGTCATGTTTAGTTTCCTTCCATTTGTTTTTGTGTAGCTGCCTGTGAGCAGCCCAGAACGTCATGTTTAGTTTCCTTCCATTTGTTTTTGTGTAGCTGCCTGTGAGCAGCCCAGAACGTCATGTTTCCTTTCCTTCCATTTGTTTTTGTGTAGCTGCCTGTGAGCAGCCCAGAACGTCATGTTTAGTTTCCTTCCATTTGTTTTTGTGTAGCTGCCTGTGAGCAGCCCAGAACGTCATGTTTAGTTTCCTTCCATTTGTTTTTGTGTAGCTGCCTGTGAGCAGCCCAGAACGTCATGTTTAGTTTCCTTCCATTTGTTTTTGTGTAGCTGCCTGTGAGCAGCCCAGAACGTCATGTTTAGTTTCCTTCCATTTGTTTTTGTGTAGCTGCCTGTGAGCAGCCCAGAACGTCATGTTTAGTTTCCTTCCATTTGTTTTTGTGTAGCTGCCTGTGAGCAGCCCAGAACGTCATGTTTAGTTTCCTTCCATTTGTTTTTGTGTAGCTGCCTGTGAGCAGCCCAGAACGTCATGTTTAGTTTCCTTCCATTTGTTTTGTGTAGCTGCCTGTGAGCAGCCCAGAACGTCATGTTTAGTTTCCTTCCATTTGTTTTTGTGTAGCTGCCTGTGAGCAGCCCAGAACGTCATGTTTAGTTTCCTTCCATTTGTTTTTTGTGTAGCTGCCTGTGAGCAGCCCAGAACGTCATGTTTAGTTTCCTTCCATTTGTGTTTGTGTGTAGCTGCCTGTGAGCAGCCCAGAACGTCATGTTTAGTTTCCTTCCATTTGTTTCCTTTTTGTGTAGCTGCCTGTGAGCAGCCCAGAACGTCATGTTTAGTTTCCTTCCATTTGTTTTTGTGTAGCTGCCTGTGAGCAGCCCAGAACGTCATGTTTAGTTTCCTTCCATTTGTGTTTGTGTAGCTGCCTGTGAGCAGCCCAGAACGTCATGTTTAGTTTCCTTCCATTTGTGTTTGTGTAGCTGCCTGTGAGCAGCCCAGAACGTCATGTTTAGTTTCCTTCCATTTGTTTTTGTGTAGCTGCCTGTGAGCAGCCCAGAACGTCATGTTTAGTTTCCTTCCATTTGTGTTTGTGTAGCTGCCTGTGAGCAGCCCAGAACGTCATGTTTCCTTTCCTTCCATTTGTGTTTGTGTAGCTGCCTGTGAGCAGCCCAGAACGTCATGTTTAGTTTCCTTCCATTTGTTTTTGTGTAGCTGCCTGTGAGCAGCCCAGAACGTCATGTTTAGTTTCCTTCCATTTGTGTTTGTGTAGCTGCCTGTGAGCAGCCCAGAACGTCATGTTTCCTTTCCTTCCATAGCTGCCTTGAGCAGCCCAGAACGTCATGTTTAGTTTCCTTCCATTTGTTTTGTGTAGCTGCCTGTGAGCAGCCCAGAACGTCATGTTTAGTTTCCTTCCATTTGTTTTTGTGTAGCTGCCTGTGAGCAGCCCAGAACGTCATGTTTAGTTTCCTTCCATTTGTTTTTGTGTAGCTGCCTGTGAGCAGCCCAGAACATCATGTTTAGTTTCCTTCCATTTGTTTTTGTGTAGCTGCCTGTGAGCAGCCCAGAACATCATGTTTAGTTTCCTTCCATTTGTTTTTGTGTAGCTGCCTGTGAGCAGCCCAGAACGTCATGTTTAGTTTCCTTCCATTTGTTTTTGTGTAGCTGCCTGTGAGCAGCCCAGAACATCATGTTTAGTTTCCTTCCATTTGTGTTTGTGTAGCTGCCTGTGAGCAGCCCAGAACGTCATGTTTCCTTTCCTTCCATTTGTTTTTGTGTAGCTGCCTGTGAGCAGCCCAGAACATCATGTTTAGTTTCCTTCCATTTGTTTTTGTGTAGCTGCCTGTGAGCAGCCCAGAACGTCATGTTTAAGTTTCCTTCCATTTGTGTTTGTGTAGCTGCCTGTGAGCAGCCCAGAAAGTCATGTTTCCTTTCCTTCCATTTTTTTTGTGTAGCTGCCTGTGAGCAGCCCAGAACATCATGTTTCCTTTCCTTCCATTTTTTTTTTTGTGTAGCTGCCTTGAGCAGCCCAGAAAGTCATGTTTCCTTTCCTTCCATTTTTTTTGTGTAGCTGCCTGTGAGCAGCCCAGAAAGTCATGTTTCCTTTCCTTCCATTTTTTTTGTGTAGCTGCCTGTGAGCAGCCCAGAAAGTCACGTCATGTTTAATTTCCTTCCATTTGTGTTTGTGTAGCTGCCTGTGAGCAGCCCAGAAAGTCATGTTTCCTTTCCTTCCATTTTTTTTGTGTAGCTGCCTGTGAGCAGCCCAGAACATCATGTTTAGTTTCCTTCCATTTGTTTTTGTGTAGCTGCCTGTGAGCAGCCCAGAACGTCATGTTTCCTTTCCTTCCATTTGTGTTTGTGTAGCTGCCTGTGAGCAGCCCAGAAAGTCATGTTTAGTTTCCTTCCATTTGTTTTTGTGTAGCTGCCTGTGAGCAGCCCAGAACGTCATGTTTAATTTCCTTCCATTTGTGTTTGTGTAGCTGCCTGTGAGCAGCCCAGAAAGTCATGTTTCCTTTCCTTCCATTTGTTTTTGTGTAGCTGCCTGTGAGCAGCCCAGAACATCATGTTTAGTTTCCTTCCATTTGTTTTTGTGTAGCTGCCTGTGAGCAGCCCAGAACGTCATGTTTAGTTTCCTTCCATTTGTTTTTGTGTAGCTGCCTGTGAGCAGCCCAGAACGTCATGTTTAGTTTCCTTCCATTTGTTTTTGTGTAGCTGCCTGTGAGCAGCCCAGAACAACATGTTTAGTTTCCTTCCATTTGTTTTTGTGTAGCTGCCTGTGAGCAGCCCAGAACATTTGTTTTTGTGTAGCTGCCTGTGAGCAGCCCAGAACAACATGTTTAGTTTCCTTCCATTTGTTTTTGTGTAGCTGCCTGTGAGCAGCCCAGAACGTCATGTTTCGTTTCCTTCCATTTGTTTTTGTGTACCTGCCTGTGAGCAGCCCAGAACGTCATGTTTAGTTTCCTTCCATTTGTTTTTGTGTAGCTGCCTGTGAGCAGCCCAGAACGTCATGTTTAGTTTCCTTCCATTTGTTTTTGTGTAGCTGCCTGTGAGCAGCCCAGAAAGTCATGTTTCCTTTCCTTCCATTTGTGTTTGTGTAGCTGCCTGTGAGCAGCCCAGAACGTCATGTTTAGTTTCCTTCCATTTGTTTTTGTGTAGCTGCCTGTGAGCAGCCCAGAACGTCATGTTTAGTTTCCTTCCATTTGTTTTTGTGTAGCTGCCTGTGAGCAGCCCAGAACATCATGTTTAATTTCCTTCCATTTGTTTTTGTGTAGCTGCCTGTGAGCAGCCCAGAACATCATGTTTAGTTTCCTTCCATTTGTTTTTGTGTAGCTGCTGAGCAGCCCAGAACGTCATGTTTAGTTTCCTTCCATTTGTTTTTGTGTAGCTGCCTGTGAGCAGCCCAGAACATCATGTTTAGTTTCCTTCCATTTGTTTTTGTGTAGCTGCCTGTGAGCAGCCCAGAACGTCATGTTTCCTTTCCTTCCATTTGTTTTTGTGTAGCTGCCTGTGAGCAGCCCAGAACATCATGTTTAGTTTCCTTCCATTTGTTTTTGTGTAGCTGCCTGTGAGCAGCCCAGAACGTCATGTTTAATTTCCTTCCATTTGTGTTTGTGTAGCTGCCTGTGAGCAGCCCAGAAAGTCATGTTTCCTTTCCTTCCATTTTTTTTGTGTAGCTGCCTGTGAGCAGCCCAGAAAGTCATGTTTCCTTTCCTTCCATTTTTTTGTGTAGCTGCCTGTGAGCAGCCGAGAAAGTCATGTTTCCTTTCCTTCCATTTTTTTTGTGTAGCTGCCTGTGAGCAGCCGAGAAAGTCATGTTTCCTTTCCTTCCATTTTTTTTGTGTAGCTGCCTGTGAGCAGCCCAGAACGTCATGTTTAATTTCCTTCCATTTGTGTTTGTGTAGCTGCCTGTGAGCAGCCCAGAAAGTCATGTTTCCTTTCCTTCCATTTTTTTTGTGTAGCTGCCTGTGAGCAGCCCAGAACATCATGTTTAGTTTCCTTCCATTTGTTTTTGTGTAGCTGCCTGTGAGCAGCCCAGAACGTCATGTTTCCTTTCCTTCCATTTGTTTTTGTGTAGCTGCCTGTGAGCAGCCCAGAAAGTCATGTTTAGTTTCCTTCCATTTGTTTTTGTGTAGCTGCCTGTGAGCAGCCCAGAACGTCATGTTTAATTTCCTTCCATTTGTGTTTGTGTAGCTGCCTGTGAGCAGCCCAGAACGTCATGTTTAGTTTCCTTCCATTTGTTTTTGTGTAGCTGCCTGTGAGCAGCCCAGAAAGTCATGTTTCCTTTCCTTCCATTTGTGTTTGTGTAGCTGCCTGTGAGCAGCCCAGAACGTCATGTTTAGTTTCCTTCCATTTGTTTTTGTGTAGCTGCCTGTGAGCAGCCCAGAACGTCATGTTTAGTTTCCTTCCATTTGTTTTTGTGTAGCTGCCTGTGAGCAGCCCAGAACATCATGTTTAATTTCCTTCCATTTGTTTTTGTGTAGCTGCCTGTGAGCAGCCCAGAACATCATGTTTAGTTTCCTTCCATTTGTTTTTGTGTAGCTGCCTGTGAGCAGCCCAGAACGTCATGTTTAGTTTCCTTCCATTTGTTTTTGTGTAGCTGCCTGTGAGCAGCCCAGAACATCATGTTTAGTTTCCTTCCATTTGTGTTTGTGTAGCTGCCTGTGAGCAGCCCAGAACGTCATGTTTCCTTTCCTTCCATTTGTTTTTGTGTAGCTGCCTGTGAGCAGCCCAGAACATCATGTTTAGTTTCCTTCCATTTGTTTTTGTGTAGCTGCCTGTGAGCAGCCCAGAACGTCATGTTTAATTTCCTTCCATTTGTGTTTGTGTAGCTGCCTGTGAGCAGCCCAGAAAGTCATGTTTCCTTTCCTTCCATTTTTTTGTGTAGCTGCCTGTGAGCAGTCCAGAACATCATGTTTCCTTTCCTTCCATTTTTTTTGTGTAGCTGCCTGTGAGCAGCCCAGAAAGTCATGTTTCCTTTCCTTCCATTTTTTTGTGTAGCTGCCTGTGAGCAGCCGAGAAAGTCATGTTTCCTTTCCTTCCATTTTTTTTGTGTAGCTGCCTGTGAGCAGCCCAGAACGTCATGTTTAATTTCCTTCCATTTGTGTTTGTGTAGCTGCCTGTGAGCAGCCCAGAAAGTCATGTTTCCTTTCCTTCCATTTTTTTTGTGTAGCTGCCTGTGAGCAGCCCAGAACATCATGTTTAGTTTCCTTCCATTTGTTTTTGTGTAGCTGCCTGTGAGCAGCCCAGAAAGTCATGTTTCCTTTCCTTCCATTTGTGTTTGTGTAGCTGCCTGTGAGCAGCCCAGAAAGTCATGTTTAGTTTCCTTCCATTTGTTTTTGTGTAGCTGCCTGTGAGCAGCCCAGAACGTCATGTTTAATTTCCTTCCATTTGTGTTTGTGTAGCTGCCTGTGAGCAGCCCAGAAAGTCATGTTTCCTTTCCTTCCATTTGTTTTTGTGTAGCTGCCTGTGAGCAGCCCAGAACATCATGTTTAGTTTCCTTCCATTTGTTTTTGTGTAGCTGCCTGTGAGCAGCCCAGAACGTCATGTTTAGTTTCCTTCCATTTGTTTTTGTGTAGCTGCCTGTGAGCAGCCCAGAACGTCATGTTTAATTTCCTTCCATTTGTGTTTGTGTAGCTGCCTGTGAGCAGCCCAGAAAGTCATGTTTCCTTTCCTTCCATTTTTTTTGTGTAGCTGCCTGTGAGCAGCCCAGAACGTCATGTTTAATTTCCTTCCATTTGTGTTTGTGTAGCTGCCTGTGAGCAGCCCAGAAAGTCATGTTTCCTTTCCTTCCATTTTTTTTGTGTAGCTGCCTGTGAGCAGCCCAGAACATCATGTTTAGTTTCCTTCCATTTGTTTTTGTGTAGCTGCCTGTGAGCAGCCCAGAACGTCATGTTTAATTTCCTTCCATTTGTGTTTGTGTAGCTGCCTGTGAGCAGCCCAGAAAGTCATGTTTCCTTTCCTTCCATTTGTTTTTGTGTAGCTGCCTGTGAGCAGCCCAGAACGTCATGTTTCCTTTCCTTCCATTTTTTTGTGTAGCTGCCTGTGAGCAGCCCAGAACATCATGTTTAGTTTCCTTCCATTTGTTTTTGTGTAGCTGCCTGTGAGCAGCCCAGAACATCATGTTTAGTTTCCTTCCATTTGTTTTTGTGTAGCTGCCTGTGAGCAGCCCAGAACGTCATGTTTAGTTTCCTTCCATTTGTTTTTGTGTAGCTGCCTGTGAGCAGCCCAGAACGTCATGTTTAGTTTCCTTCCATTTGTTTTTGTGTAGCTGCCTGTGAGCAGCCCAGAACGTCATGTTTAGTTTCCTTCCATTTGTTTTTGTGTAGCTGCCTGTGAGCAGCCCAGAACGTCATGTTTAGTTTCCTTCCATTTGTGTTTGTGTAGCTGCCTGTGAGCAGCCCAGAACGTCATGTTTCCTTTCCTTCCATTTGTTTTTGTGTAGCTGCCTGTGAGCAGCCCAGAACATCATGTTTAGTTTCCTTCCATTTGTTTTTGTGTAGCTGCCTGTGAGCAGCCCAGAACGTCATGTTTAATTTCCTTCCATTTGTGTTTGTGTAGCTGCCTGTGAGCAGCCCAGAAAGTCATGTTTCCTTTCCTTCCATTTTTTTTGTGTAGCTGCCTGTGAGCAGCCCAGAACATCATGTTTCCTTTCCTTCCATTTTTTTTGTGTAGCTGCCTGTGAGCAGCCCAGAAAGTCATGTTTCCTTTCCTTCCATTTTTTTTGTGTAGCTGCCTGTGAGCAGCCCAGAAAGTCATGTTTCCTTTCCTTCCATTTTTTTTGTGTAGCTGCCTGTGAGCAGCCCAGAACGTCATGTTTAATTTCCTTCCATTTGTGTTTGTGTAGCTGCCTGTGAGCAGCCCAGAAAGTCATGTTTCCTTTCCTTCCATTTTTTTTGTGTAGCTGCCTGTGAGCAGCCCAGAACATCATGTTTAGTTTCCTTCCATTTGTTTTTGTGTAGCTGCCTGTGAGCAGCCCAGAACGTCATGTTTAATTTCCTTCCATTTGTGTTTGTGTAGCTGCCTGTGAGCAGCCCAGAAAGTCATGTTTCCTTTCCTTCCAATTGTTTTTGTGTAGCTGCCTGTGAGCAGCCCAGAACGTCATGTTTCCTTTCCTTCCATTTTTTTGTGTAGCTGCCTGTGAGCAGCCCAGAACATCATGTTTAGTTTCCTTCCATTTGTTTTTGTGTAGCTGCCTGTGAGCAGCCCAGAACATCATGTTTAGTTTCCTTCCATTTGTTTTTGTGTAGCTGCCTGTGAGCAGCCCAGAACGTCATGTTTAGTTTCCTTCCATTTGTTTTTGTGTAGCTGCCTGTGAGCAGTCCAGAACGTCATGTTTAGTTTCCTTCCATTTGTGTTTGTGTAGCTGCCTGTGAGCAGCCCAGAAAGTCATGTTTCCTTTCCTTCCATTTTTTTGTGTAGCTGCCTGTGAGCAGCCCAGAACGTCATGTTTAATTTCCTTCCATTTGTGTTTGTGTAGCTGCCTGTGAGCAGCCCAGAAAGTCATGTTTCCTTTCCTTCCATTTTTTTTTGTGTAGCTGCCTGTGAGCAGCCCAGAACATCATGTTTAGTTTCCTTCCATTTGTTTTTGTGTAGCTGCCTGTGAGCAGCCCAGAACGTCATGTTTAATTTCCTTCCATTTGTGTTTGTGTAGCTGCCTGTGAGCAGCCCAGAAAGTCATGTTTCCTTTCCTTCCATTTGTTTTTGTGTAGCTGCCTGTGAGCAGCCCAGAACGTCATGTTTCCTTTCCTTCCATTTTTTTTTGTGTAGCTGCCTGTGAGCAGCCCAGAACATCATGTTTAGTTTCCTTCCATTTGTTTTTGTGTAGCTGCCTGTGAGCAGCCCAGAACGTCATGTTTCCTTTCCTTCCATTTGTTTTTGTGTAGCTGCCTGTGAGCAGCCCAGAACGTCATGTTTAGTTTCCTTCCATTTGTTTTTGTGTAGCTGCCTGTGAGCAGCCCAGAACGTCATGTTTAGTTTCCTTCCATTTGTTTTTGTGTAGCTGCCTGTGAGCAGCCCAGAACGTCATGTTTAGTTTCCTTCCATTTGTTTTTGTGTAGCTGCCTGTGAGCAGCCCAGAAAGTCATGTTTCCTTTCCTTCCATTTTTTTTGTGTAGCTGCCTGTGAGCAGCCCAGAACGTCATGTTTAATTTCCTTCCATTTGTTTTTGTGTAGCTGCCTGTGAGCAGCCCAGAACATCATGTTTAGTTTCCTTCCATTTGTTTTTGTGTAGCTGCCTGTGAGCAGCCCAGAACGTCATGTTTAATTTCCTTCCATTTGTGTTTGTGTAGCTGCCTGTGAGCAGCCCAGAAAGTCATGTTTCCTTTCCTTCCATTTGTTTTTGTGTAGCTGCCTGTGAGCAGCCCAGAACGTCATGTTTCCTTTCCTTCCATTTTTTTTGTGTAGCTGCCTGTGAGCAGCCCAGAACATCATGTTTAGTTTCCTTCCATTTGTTTTTGTGTAGCTGCCTGTGAGCAGCCCAGAACATCATGTTTAGTTTCCTTCCATTTGTTTTTGTGTAGCTGCCTGTGAGCAGCCCAGAACGTCATGTTTAGTTTCCTTCCATTTGTTTTTGTGTAGCTGCCTGTGAGCAGCCCAGAACGTCATGTTTAGTTTCCTTCCATTTGTGTTTGTGTAGCTGCCTGTGAGCAGCCCAGAACGTCATGTTTAGTTTCCTTCCATTTGTTTTTGTGTAGCTGCCTGTGAGCAGCCCAGAACGTCATGTTTAGTTTCCTTCCATTTGTGTTTGTGTAGCTGCCTGTGAGCAGCCCAGAACGTCATGTTTAGTTTCCTTCCATTTGTTTTTGTGTAGCTGCCTGTGAGCAGCCCAGAACGTCATGTTTAGTTTCCTTCCATTTGTGTTTGTGTAGCTGCCTGTGAGCAGCCCAGAACGTCATGTTTAGTTTCCTTCCATTTGTTTTTGTGTAGCTGCCTGTGAGCAGCCCAGAACGTCATGTTTAGTTTCCTTCCATTTGTTTTTGTGTAGCTGCCTGTGAGCAGCCCAGAACGTCATGTTTAGTTTCCTTCCATTTGTTTTTGTGTAGCTGCCTGTGAGCAGCCCAGAACATCATGTTTAGTTTCCTTCCATTTGTGTTTGTGTAGCTGCCTGTGAGCAGCCCAGAACGTCATGTTTCCTTTCCTTCCATTTGTTTTTGTGTAGCTGCCTGTGAGCAGCCCAGAACATCATGTTTAGTTTCCTTCCATTTGTTTTTGTGTAGCTGCCTGTGAGCAGCCCAGAACATCATGTTTAGTTTCCTTCCATTTGTTTTTGTGTAGCTGCCTGTGAGCAGCCCAGAACGTCATGTTTAGTTTCCTTCCATTTGTTTTTGTGTAGCTGCCTGTGAGCAGCCCAGAACATCATGTTTAGTTTCCTTCCATTTGTTTTTGTGTAGCTGCCTGTGAGCAGCCCAGAACGTCATGTTTAATTTCCTTCCATTTGTGTTTGTGTAGCTGCCTGTGAGCAGCCCAGAAAGTCATGTTTCCTTTCCTTCCATTTTTTTTGTGTAGCTGCCTGTGAGCAGCCCAGAACATCATGTTTCCTTTCCTTCCATTTTTTTTTGTGTAGCTGCCTGTGAGCAGCCCAGAAAGTCATGTTTCCTTTCCTTCCATTTTTTTTGTGTAGCTGCCTGTGAGCAGCCCAGAAAGTCATGTTTCCTTTCCTTCCATTTTTTTTGTGTAGCTGCCTGTGAGCAGCCCAGAACGTCATGTTTAATTTCCTTCCATTTGTGTTTGTGTAGCTGCCTGTGAGCAGCCCAGAAAGTCATGTTTCCTTTCCTTCCATTTTTTTGTGTAGCTGCCTGTGAGCAGCCCAGAACATCATGTTTAGTTTCCTTCCATTTGTTTTTGTGTAGCTGCCTGTGAGCAGCCCAGAACGTCATGTTTAATTTCCTTCCATTTGTGTTTGTGTAGCTGCCTGTGAGCAGCCCAGAAAGTCATGTTTCCTTTCCTTCCATTTGTTTTTGGGTAGCTGCCTGTGAGCAGCCCAGAACGTCATGTTTAGTTTCCTTCCATTTGTTTTTGTGTAGCTGCCTGTGAGCAGCCCAGAACGTCATGTTTAGTTTCCTTCCATTTGTGTTTGTGTAGCTGCCTGTGAGCAGCCCAGAACATCATTTTTAGTTTCCTTCCATTTGTTTTGTGTAGCTGCCTGTGAGCAGCCCAGAACGTCATGTTTAGTTTCCTTCCATTTGTTTTGTGTAGCTGCCTGTGAGCAGCCCAGAACGTCATGTTTAGTTTCCTTCCATTTGTGTTTGTGTAGCTGCCTGTGAGCAGCCCAGAACGTCATGTTTAGTTTCCTTCCATTTGTGTTTGTGTAGCTGCCTGTGAGCAGCCCAGAACGTCATGTTTAGTTTCCTTCCATTTGTGTTTGTGTAGCTGCCTGTGAGCAGCCCAGAACGTCATGTTTAGTTTCCTTCCATTTGTTTTTGTGTAGCTGCCTGTGAGCAGCCCAGAACGTCATGTTTAGTTTCCTTCCATTTGTGTTTGTGTAGCTGCCTGTGAGCAGCCCAGAACGTCATGTTTAGTTTCCTTCCATTTGTTTTTGTGTAGCTGCCTGTGAGCAGCCCAGAACGTCATGTTTAGTTTCCTTCCATTTGTTTTTGTGTAGCTGCCTGTGAGCAGCCCAGAACGTCATGTTTAGTTTCCTTCCATTTGTGTTTGTGTAGCTGCCTGTGAGCAGCCCAGAACGTCATGTTTAGTTTCCTTCCATTTGTTTTTGTGTAGCTGCCTGTGAGCAGCCCAGAACGTCATGTTTAGTTTCCTTCCATTTGTGTTTGTGTAGCTGCCTGTGAGCAGCCCAGAACGTCATGTTTAGTTTCCTTCCATTTGTTTTTGTGTAGCTGCCTGTGAGCAGCCCAGAACGTCATGTTTCCTTTCCTTCCATTTGTGTTTGTGTAGCTGCCTGTGAGCAGCCCAGAACGTCATGTTTAGTTTCCTTCCATTTGTGTTTGTGTAGCTGCCTGTGAGCAGCCCAGAACGTCATGTTTAGTTTCCTTCCATTTGTTTTTGTGTAGCTGCCTGTGAGCAGCCCAGAACGTCATGTTTAGTTTCCTTCCATTTGTTTTTGTGTAGCTGCCTGTGAGCAGCCCAGAACGTCATGTTTAGTTTCCTTCCATTTGTGTTTGTGTAGCTGCCTGTGAGCAGCCCAGAACGTCATGTTTAGTTTCCTTCCATTTGTTTTTGTGTAGCTGCCTGTGAGCAGCCCAGAACGTCATGTTTAGTTTCCTTCCATTTGTTTTTGTGTAGCTGCCTGTGAGCAGCCCAGAACGTCATGTTTCCTTTCCTTCCATTTGTGTTTGTGTAGCTGCCTGTGAGCAGCCCAGAACGTCATGTTTCCTTTCCTTCCATTTGTGTTTGTGTAGCTGCCTGTGAGCAGCCCAGAACGTCATGTTTAGTTTCCTTCCATTTGTTTTTGTGTAGCTGCCTGTGAGCAGCCCAGAACGTCATGTTTAGTTTCCTTCCATTTGTGTTTGTGTAGCTGCCTGTGAGCAGCCCAGAACGTCATGTTTCCTTTCCTTCCATTTGTGTTTGTGTAGCTGCCTGTGAGCAGCCCAGAACGTCATGTTTAGTTTCCTTCCATTTGTTTTTGTGTAGCTGCCTGTGAGCAGCCCAGAACGTCATGTTTAGTTTCCTTCCATTTGTTTTTGTGTAGCTGCCTGTGAGCAGCCCAGAACGTCATGTTTAGTTTCCTTCCATTTGTGTTTGTGTAGCTGCCTGTGAGCAGCCCAGAACGTCATGTTTCCTTTCCTTCCATTTGTTTTTGTGTAGCTGCCTGTGAGCAGCCCAGAACGTCATGTTTAGTTTCCTTCCATTTGTTTTTGTGTAGCTGCCTGTGAGCAGCCCAGAACGTCATGTTTAGTTTCCTTCCATTTGTTTTTGTGTAGCTGCCTGTGAGCAGCCCAGAACGTCATGTTTAGTTTCCTTCCATTTGTGTTTGTGTAGCTGCCTGTGAGCAGCCCAGAACGTCATGTTTAATTTCCTTCCATTTGTGTTTGTGTAGCTGCCTGTGAGCAGCCCAGAAAGTCATGTTTCCTTTAATTCCATTTTTTTGTGTAGCTGCCTGTGAGCAGCCCAGAACATCATGTTTCCTTTCCTTCCATTTTTTTGTGTAGCTGCCTGTGAGCAGCCCAGAAAGTCATGTTTCCTTTCCTTCCATTTTTTTTTGTGTAGCTGCCTGTGAGCAGCCCAGAAAGTCATGTTTCCTTTCCTTCCATTTTTTTGTGTAGCTGCCTGTGAGCAGCCCAGAACGTCATGTTTAATTTCCTTCCATTTGTGTTTGTGTAGCTGCCTGTGAGCAGCCCAGAAAGTCATGTTTCCTTTCCTTCCATTTTTTTTGTGTAGCTGCCTGTGAGCAGCCCAGAACATCATGTTTAGTTTCCTTCCATTTGTTTTTGTGTAGCTGCCTGTGAGCAGCCCAGAACGTCATGTTTAATTTCCTTCCATTTGTGTTTGTGTAGCTGCCTGTGAGCAGCCCAGAAAGTCATGTTTCCTTTCCTTCCATTTGTTTTTGTGTAGCTGCCTGTGAGCAGCCCAGAACGTCATGTTTAGTTTCCTTCCATTTGTTTTTGTGTAGCTGCCTGTGAGCAGCCCAGAACGTCATGTTTAATTTCCTTCCATTTGTGTTTGTGTAGCTGCCTGTGAGCAGCCCAGAACGTCATGTTTAATTTCCTTTCATTTGTTTTTGTGTAGCTTTGAGCAGCCCAGAAAGTCATGTTTCCTTTCCTTCCATTTTTTTGTGTAGCTGCCTGTGAGCAGCCCAGAACGTCATGTTTCCTTTCCTTCCATTTTTTTTGTGTAGCTGCCTGTGAGCAGCCCAGAACATCATGTTTAGTTTCCTTCCATTTGTTTTTGTGTAGCTGCCTGTGAGCAGCCCAGAACATCATGTTTAGTTTCCTTCCATTTGTTTTTGTGTAGCTGCCTGTGAGCAGCCCAGAACGTCATGTTTAGTTTCCTTCCATTTGTTTTTGTGTAGCTGCCTGTGAGCAGCCCAGAACGTCATGTTTAGTTTCCTTCCATTTGTGTTTGTGTAGCTGCCTGTGAGCAGCCCAGAACGTCATGTTTAGTTTCCTTCCATTTGTTTTTGTGTAGCTGCCTGTGAGCAGCCCAGAACGTCATGTTTAGTTTCCTTCCATTTGTTTTTGTGCAGCTGCCTGTGAGCAGCCCAGAACGTCATGTTTAGTTTCCTTCCATTTGTGTTTGTGTAGCTGCCTGTGAGCAGCCCAGAACGTCATGTTTAGTTTCCTTCCATTTGTTTTTGTGTAGCTGCCTGTGAGCAGCCCAGAACGTCATGTTTAGTTTCCTTCCATTTGTTTTTGTGTAGCTGCCTGTGAGCAGCCCAGAACATCATGTTTAGTTTCCTTCCATTTGTTTTTGTGTAGCTGCCTGTGAGCAGCCCAGAACGTCATGTTTAGTTTCCTTCCATTTGTTTTTGTGTAGCTGCCTGTGAGCAGCCCAGAACGTCATGTTTAGTTTCCTTCCATTTGTGTTTGTGTAGCTGCCTGTGAGTAGCCCAGAACGTCATGTTTAGTTTCCTTCCATTTGTTTTTGTGTAGCTGCCTGTGAGCAGCCCAGAACGTCATGTTTAGTTTCCTTCCATTTGTGTTTGTGTAGCTGCCTGTGAGCAGCCCAGAAAGTCATGTTTAGTTTCCTTCCATTTGTTTTTGTGTAGCTGCCTGTGAGCAGCCCAGAACGTCATGTTTAGTTTCCTTCCATTTGTTTTTGTGTAGCTGCCTGTGAGCAGCCCAGAACGTCATGTTTAGTTTCCTTCCATTTGTGTTTGTGTAGCTGCCTGTGAGCAGCCCAGAACGTCATGTTTAGTTTCCTTCCATTTGTTTTTGTGTAGCTGCCTGTGAGCAGCCCAGAACGTCATGTTTCCTTTCCTTCCATTTGTGTTTGTGTAGCTGCCTGTGAGCAGCCCAGAACGTCATGTTTAGTTTCCTTCCATTTGTTTTTGTGTAGCTGCCTGTGAGCAGCCCAGAACGTCATGTTTAGTTTCCTTCCATTTGTTTTTGTGTAGCTGCCTGTGAGCAGCCCAGAACGTCATGTTTCCTTTCCTTCCATTTGTTTTTGTGTAGCTGCCTGTGAGCAGCCCAGAACGTCATGTTTAGTTTCCTTCCATTTGTGTTTGTGTAGCTGCCTGTGAGCAGCCCAGAACGTCATGTTTAGTTTCCTTCCATTTGTTTTTGTGTAGCTGCCTGTGAGCAGCCCAGAACGTCATGTTTAGTTTCCTTCCATTTGTGTTTGTGTAGCTGCCTGTGAGCAGCCCAGAACGTCATGTTTAGTTTCCTTCCATTTGTGTTTGTGTAGCTGCCTGTGAGCAGCCCAGAACGTCATGTTTAGTTTCCTTCCATTTGTTTTTGTGTAGCTGCCTGTGAGCAGCCCAGAACGTCATGTTTAGTTTCCTTCCATTTGTTTTTGTGTAGCTGCCTGTGAGCAGCCCAGAACGTCATGTTTCCTTTCCTTCCATTTGTGTTTGTGTAGCTGCCTGTGAGCAGCCCAGAACGTCATGTTTAGTTTCCTTCCATTTGTGTTTGTGTAGCTGCCTGTGAGCAGCCCAGAAAGTCATGTTTCCTTTCCTTCCATTTTTTTTGTGTAGCTGCCTGTGAGCAGTCCAGAACATCATGTTTCCTTTCCTTCCATTTTTTTTGTGTAGCTGCCTGTGAGCAGCCCAGAAAGTCATGTTTCCTTTCCTTCCATTTTTTTGTGTAGCTGCCTCAGAGCAGCCCAGAAAGTCATGTTTCCTTTCCTTCCATTTTTTTGTGTAGCTGCCTGTGAGCAGCCCAGAACGTCATGTTTAATTTCCTTCCATTTGTGTTTGTGTAGCTGCCTGTGAGCAGCCCAGAAAGTCATGTTTCCTTTCCTTCCATTTTTTTTGTGTAGCTGCCTGTGAGCAGCCCAGAACATCATGTTTAGTTTCCTTCCATTTGTTTTTGTGTAGCTGCCTGTGAGCAGCCCAGAACGTCATGTTTAATTTCCTTCCATTTGTGTTTGTGTAGCTGCCTGTGAGCAGCCCAGAAAGTCATGTTTCCTTTCCTTCCATTTGTTTTTGTGTAGCTGCCTGTGAGCAGCCCAGAACGTCATGTTTAGTTTCCTTCCATTTGTTTTTGTGTAGCTGCCTGTGAGCAGCCCAGAACGTCATGTTTAATTTCCTTCCATTTGTGTTTGTGTAGCTGCCTGTGAGCAGCCCAGAACGTCATGTTTAATTTCCTTTCATTTGTTTTTGTGTAGCTGCCTGTGAGCAGCCCAGAAAGTCATGTTTCCTTTCCTTCCATTTTTTTTGTGTAGCTGCCTGTGAGCAGCCCAGAACGTCATGTTTCCTTTCCTTCCATTTTTTTGTGTAGCTGCCTGTGAGCAGCCCAGAACGTCATGTTTAGTTTCCTTCCATTTGTTTTTGTGTAGCTGCCTGTGAGCAGCCCAGAACGTCATGTTTAGTTTCCTTCCATTTGTGTTTGTGTAGCTGCCTGTGAGCAGCCCAGAACGTCATGTTTAGTTTCCTTCCATTTGTTTTTGTGTAGCTGCCTGTGAGCAGCCCAGAACGTCATGTTTAGTTTCCTTCCATTTGTTTTTGTGTAGCTGCCTGTGAGCAGCCCAGAACATCATGTTTAGTTTCCTTCCATTTGTTTTTGTGTAGCTGCCTGTGAGCAGCCCAGAACGTCATGTTTAGTTTCCTTCCATTTGTTTTTGTGTAGCTGCCTGTGAGCAGCCCAGAACGTCATGTTTAGTTTCCTTCCATTTGTGTTTGTGTAGCTGCCTGTGAGCAGCCCAGAAAGTCATGTTTAGTTTCCTTCCATTTGTTTTTGTGTAGCTGCCTGTGAGCAGCCCAGAACGTCATGTTTAGTTTCCTTCCATTTGTTTTTGTGTAGCTGCCTGTGAGCAGCCCAGAACGTCATGTTTAGTTTCCTTCCATTTGTGTTTGTGTAGCTGCCTGTGAGCAGCCCAGAACGTCATGTTTAGTTTCCTTCCATTTGTGTTTGTGTAGCTGCCTGTGAGCAGCCCAGAACGTCATGTTTAGTTTCCTTCCATTTGTTTTTGTGTAGCTGCCTGTGAGCAGCCCAGAACATCATGTTTAGTTTCCTTCCATTTGTGTTTGTGTAGCTGCCTGTGAGCAGCCCAGAACGTCATGTTTAGTTTCCTTCCATTTGTTTTGTGTAGCTGCCTGTGAGCAGCCCAGAACGTCATGTTTAGTTTCCTTCCATTTGTTTTTGTGTAGCTGCCTGTGAGCAGCCCAGAACGTCATGTTTCCTTTCCTTCCATTTGTGTTTGTGTAGCTGCCTGTGAGCAGCCCAGAACGTCATGTTTAGTTTCCTTCCATTTGTTTTTGTGTAGCTGCCTGTGAGCAGCCCAGAACGTCATGTTTAGTTTCCTTCCATTTGTGTTTGTGTAGCTGCCTGTGAGCAGCCCAGAACGTCATGTTTAATTTCCTTCCATTTGTGTTTGTGTAGCTGCCTGTGAGCAGCCCAGAAAGTCATGTTTCCTTTCCTTCCATTTTTTTTGTGTAGCTGCCTGTGAGCAGCCCAGAACATCATGTTTAGTTTCCTTCCATTTGTTTTTGTGTAGCTGCCTGTGAGCAGCCCAGAACGTCATGTTTAATTTCCTTCCATTTGTGTTTGTGTAGCTGCCTGTGAGCAGCCCAGAAAGTCATGTTTCCTTTCCTTCCATTTGTTTTTGTGTAGCTGCCTGTGAGCAGCCCAGAACGTCATGTTTAGTTTCCTTCCATTTGTTTTTGTGTAGCTGCCTGTGAGCAGCCCAGAACGTCATGTTTAGTTTCCTTCCATTTGTGTTTGTGTAGCTGCCTGTGAGCAGCCCAGAACGTCATGTTTAGTTTCCTTCCATTTGTTTTTGTGTAGCTGCCTGTGAGCAGCCCAGAACGTCATGTTTAGTTTCCTTCCATTTGTTTTGTGTAGCTGCCTGTGAGCAGCCCAGAACGTCATGTTTAGTTTCCTTCCATTTGTTTTTGTGTAGCTGCCTGTGAGCAGCCCAGAACATCATGTTTAGTTTCCTTCCATTTGTTTTTGTGTAGCTGCCTGTGAGCAGCCCAGAACGTCATGTTTAGTTTCCTTCCATTTTTTTGTGTAGCTGCCTGTGAGCAGCCCAGAACATCATGTTTAGTTTCCTTCCATTTGTTTTTGTGTAGCTGCCTGTGAGCAGCCCAGAACGTCATGTTTAATTTCCTTCCATTTGTGTTTGTGTAGCTGCCTGTGAGCAGCCCAGAAAGTCATGTTTCCTTTCCTTCCATTTGTTTTTGTGTAGCTGCCTGTGAGCAGCCCAGAACGTCATGTTTAGTTTCCTTCCATTTGTTTTTGTGTAGCTGCCTGTGAGCAGCCCAGAACGTCATGTTTAATTTCCTTCCATTTGTTTTGTGTAGCTGCCTGTGAGCAGCCCAGAACGTCATGTTTAATTTCCTTCATTTGTTTTTGTGTAGCTGCCTGTGAGCAGCCCAGAAAGTCATGTTTCCTTTCCTTCCATTTTTTTGTGTAGCTGCCTGTGAGCAGCCCAGAACGTCATGTTTCCTTTCCTTCCATTTTTTTTGTGTAGCTGCCTGTGAGCAGCCCAGAACATCATGTTTAGTTTCCTTCCATTTGTTTTTGTGTAGCTGCCTGTGAGCAGCCCAGAACATCATGTTTAGTTTCCTTCCATTTGTTTTTGTGTAGCTGCCTGTGAGCAGCCCAGAACGTCATCTTTAGTTTCCTTCCATTTGTTTTTGTGTAGCTGCCTGTGAGCAGCCCAGAACGTCATGTTTAGTTTCCTTCCATTTGTGTTTGTGTAGCTGCCTGTGAGCAGCCCAGAACGTCATGTTTAGTTTCCTTCCATTTGTTTTTGTGTAGCTGCCTGTGAGCAGCCCAGAACGTCATGTTTAGTTTCCTTCCATTTGTTTTTGTGCAGCTGCCTGTGAGCAGCCCAGAACGTCATGTTTAGTTTCCTTCCATTTGTGTTTGTGTAGCTGCCTGTGAGCAGCCCAGAACGTCATGTTTAGTTTCCTTCCATTTGTTTTTGTGTAGCTGCCTGTGAGCAGCCCAGAACGTCATGTTTAGTTTCCTTCCATTTGTTTTTGTGTAGCTGCCTGTGAGCAGCCCAGAACATCATGTTTAGTTTCCTTCCATTTGTTTTTGTGTAGCTGCCTGTGAGCAGCCCAGAACGTCATGTTTAGTTTCCTTCCATTTGTTTTTGTGTAGCTGCCTGTGAGCAGCCCAGAACGTCATGTTTAGTTTCCTTCCATTTGTGTTTGTGTAGCTGCCTGTGAGTAGCCCAGAACGTCATGTTTAGTTTCCTTCCATTTGTTTTTGTGTAGCTGCCTGTGAGCAGCCCAGAACGTCATGTTTAGTTTCCTTCCATTTGTGTTTGTGTAGCTGCCTGTGAGCAGCCCAGAACGTCATGTTTAGTTTCCTTCCATTTGTTTTGTGTAGCTGCCTGTGAGCAGCCCAGAAAGTCATGTTTAGTTTCCTTCCATTTGTTTTTGTGTAGCTGCCTGTGAGCAGCCCAGAACGTCATGTTTAGTTTCCTTCCATTTGTTTTTGTGTAGCTGCCTGTGAGCAGCCCAGAACGTCATGTTTAGTTTCCTTCCATTTGTGTTTGTGTAGCTGCCTGTGAGCAGCCCAGAACGTCATGTTTAGTTTCCTTCCATTTGTTTTTGTGTAGCTGCCTGTGAGCAGCCCAGAACGTCATGTTTCCTTTCCTTCCATTTGTGTTTGTGTAGCTGCCTGTGAGCAGCCCAGAACGTCATGTTTAGTTTCCTTCCATTTGTTTTTGTGTAGCTGCCTGTGAGCAGCCCAGAACGTCATGTTTAGTTTCCTTCCATTTGTTTTTGTGTAGCTGCCTGTGAGCAGCCCAGAACGTCATGTTTCCTTTCCTTCCATTTGTTTTTGTGTAGCTGCCTGTGAGCAGCCCAGAACGTCATGTTTAGTTTCCTTCCATTTGTGTTTGTGTAGCTGCCTGTGAGCAGCCCAGAACGTCATGTTTAGTTTCCTTCCATTTGTTTTTGTGTAGCTGCCTGTGAGCAGCCCAGAACGTCATGTTTAGTTTCCTTCCATTTGTGTTTGTGTAGCTGCCTGTGAGCAGCCCAGAACATCATGTTTAGTTTCCTTCCATTTGTGTTTGTGTAGCTGCCTGTGAGCAGCCCAGAACGTCATGTTTAGTTTCCTTCCATTTGTTTTTGTGTAGCTGCCTGTGAGCAGCCCAGAACGTCATGTTTAGTTTCCTTCCATTTGTTTTTGTGTAGCTGCCTGTGAGCAGCCCAGAACGTCATGTTTCCTTTCCTTCCATTTGTTTTTGTGTAGCTGCCTGTGAGCAGCCCAGAACGTCATGTTTAGTTTCCTTCCATTTGTTTTTGTGTAGCTGCCTGTGAGCAGCCCAGAACGTCATGTTTCCTTTCCTTCCATTTGTTTTTGTGTAGCTGCCTGTGAGCAGCCCAGAACGTCATGTTTCCTTTCCTTCCATTTGTTTTTGTGTAGCTGCCTGTGAGCAGCCCAGAACGTCATGTTTAGTTTCCTTCCATTTGTGTTTGTGTAGCTGCCTGTGAGCAGCCCAGAACGTCATGTTTAGTTTCCTTCCATTTGTGTTTGTGTAGCTGCCTGTGAGCAGCCCAGAACGTCATGTTTAGTTTCCTTCCATTTGTGTTTGTGTAGCTGCCTGTGAGCAGCCCAGAACGTCATGTTTAGTTTCCTTCCATTTGTTTTTGTGTAGCTGCCTGTGAGCAGCCCAGAACGTCATGTTTAGTTTCCTTCCATTTGTTTTTGTGTAGCTGCCTGTGAGCAGCCCAGAACGTCATGTTTAGTTTCCTTCCATTTGTGTTTGTGTAGCTGCCTGTGAGCAGCCCAGAACGTCATGTTTAGTTTCCTTCCATTTGTTTTTGTGTAGCTGCCTGTGAGCAGCCCAGAACGTCATGTTTAGTTTCCTTCCATTTGTTTTTGTGTAGCTGCCTGTGAGCAGCCCAGAACGTCATGTTTAGTTTCCTTCCATTTGTTTTTGTGTAGCTGCCTGTGAGCAGCCCAGAACGTCATGTTTAGTTTCCTTCCATTTGTTTTTGTGTAGCTGCCTGTGAGCAGCCCAGAACGTCATGTTTAGTTTCCTTCCATTTGTGTTTGTGTAGCTGCCTGTGAGCAGCCCAGAACGTCATGTTTCCTTTCCTTCCATTTGTGTTTGTGTAGCTGCCTGTGAGCAGCCCAGAACGTCATGTTTAGTTTCCTTCCATTTGTTTTTGTGTAGCTGCCTGTGAGCAGCCCAGAACGTCATGTTTAGTTTCCTTCCATTTGTGTTTGTGTAGCTGCCTGTGAGCAGCCCAGAACGTCATGTTTCCTTTCCTTCCATTTGTGTTTGTGTAGCTGCCTGTGAGCAGCCCAGAACATCATGTTTAGTTTCCTTCCATTTGTTTTTGTGTAGCTGCCTGTGAGCAGCCCAGAACGTCATGTTTAGTTTCCTTCCATTTGTGTTTGTGTAGCTGCCTGTGAGCAGCCCAGAACGTCATGTTTAGTTTCCTTCCATTTGTTTTTGTGTAGCTGCCTGTGAGCAGCCCAGAACGTCATGTTTAGTTTCCTTCCATTTGTGTTTGTGTAGCTGCCTGTGAGCAGCCCAGAACGTCATGTTTAGTTTCCTTCCATTTGTTTTTGTGTAGCTGCCTGTGAGCAGCCCAGAACGTCATGTTTAGTTTCCTTCCATTTGTTTTTGTGTAGCTGCCTGTGAGCAGCCCAGAACGTCATGTTTAGTTTCCTTCCATTTGTGTTTGTGTAGCTGCCTGTGAGCAGCCCAGAACGTCATGTTTAGTTTCCTTCCATTTGTTTTTGTGTAGCTGCCTGTGAGCAGCCCAGAACGTCATGTTTAGTTTCCTTCCATTTGTGTTTGAGTAGCTGCCTGTGAGCAGCCCAGAACGTCATGTTTAGTTTCCTTCCATTTGTTTTTGTGTAGCTGCCTGTGAGCAGCCCAGAACGTCATGTTTAGTTTCCTTCCATTTGTTTTTGTGTAGCTGCCTGTGAGCAGCCCAGAACGTCATGTTTAGTTTCCTTCCATTTGTGTTTGTGTAGCTGCCTGTGAGCAGCCCAGAACGTCATGTTTAGTTTCCTTCCATTTGTTTTTGTGTAGCTGCCTGTGAGCAGCCCAGAACGTCATGTTTAGTTTCCTTCCATTTGTTTTTGTGTAGCTGCCTGTGAGCAGCCCAGAACGTCATGTTTAGTTTCCTTCCATTTGTGTTTGTGTAGCTGCCTGTGAGCAGCCCAGAACGTCATGTTTAGTTTCCTTCCATTTGTTTTTGTGTAGCTGCCTGTGAGCAGCCCAGAACGTCATGTTTAGTTTCCTTCCATTTGTGTTTGAGTAGCTGCCTGTGAGCAGCCCAGAACGTCATGTTTAGTTTCCTTCCATTTGTTTTTGTGTAGCTGCCTGTGAGCAGCCCAGAACGTCATGTTTAGTTTCCTTCCATTTGTTTTTGTGTAGCTGCCTGTGAGCAGCCCAGAACGTCATGTTTAGTTTCCTTCCATTTGTGTTTGTGTAGCTGCCTGTGAGCAGCCCAGAACGTCATGTTTAGTTTCCTTCCATTTGTGTTTGTGTAGCTGCCTGTGAGCAGCCCAGAACGTCATGTTTAGTTTCCTTCCATTTGTTTTTGTGTAGCTGCCTGTGAGCAGCCCAGAACGTCATGTTTAGTTTCCTTCCATTTGTGTTTGTGTACCTGCCTGTGAGCAGCCCAGAACGTCATGTTTAGTTTCCTTCCATTTGTTTTTGTGTAGCTGCCTGTGAGCAGCCCAGAACGTCATGTTTAGTTTCCTTCCATTTGTTTTGTGTAGCTGCCTGTGAGCAGCCCAGAACGTCATGTTTAGTTTCCTTACATTTGTTTTGTGTAGCTGCCTGTGAGCAGCCCAGAACGTCATGTTTAGTTTCCTTCCATTTGTTTTTGTGTAGCTGCCTGTGAGCAGCCCAGAACGTCATGTTTCCTTTCCTTCCATTTGTGTTTGTGTAGCTGCCTGTGAGCAGCCCAGAACGTCATGTTTAGTTTCCTTCCATTTGTGTTTGTGTAGCTGCCTGTGAGCAGCCCAGAACGTCATGTTTAGTTTCCTTCCATTTGTTTTTGGTGAGCTTCATATTTATTAAACATGTGGAACTCTAAGTACGCTGCGCCTTGGTCCATTCATTCAGACGATCGTGACAAGAACAACCATCTCAGTAATGTGTGATCAATTAATAAGATCAATTAATCAACCAATATGCATTAGGAAACATGGATATTAAAACAAACTATTTTTTAAATAAATCTGCAACAAAGCATGCAGGGCAATATGATAACAATGTATTTTTCACTTTCAGTTAATAGAAAATAACTCAACACGGTTCAGTAACAACACCAAGCGTTTGAAAATATTTCTTGAATCAAATATCCTCAGTTCAGTTGTGCTGAAATGTACTGTAGGTAAGATGACAGACATTCCTAACACTGATATGAATAAAAGGCATCGAAAGTCACATAAATGTCTAATGACTAATTGCAACCTGAACAGGACAATGGGGAATGAAACACTAGTGTTTAAAATCTGAACATAGTTGTTCTCCTGGTTGGAAACTGACTGGATAAAGCTGGTTATCATGTTTAATGTTGCATTTTAAATGCATGTGTTTATGTTTTTTTTTAAACAATCTCATCTTGAATCCATTAATAGCCTAGGCCTACTGTCACGGTGTTCCTCCTCTTCATCTGAAGAGGAGAGGCGAGAAGGATCGGAGGACCAAAATGCAGCGTGATATGTGTTCATGTTGAATGTTTAATTAAAGAAAGCACTGAACACTGAAACACTATACAAAAACAGTAAACAAAATAACAACCGTGAAGCTAATGCGAGCTGCGCTGAAACAGGCTACCTAAGTATGATTCTCAATCAGAGACAACTAATGACACCTGCCTCTGATTGAGAACCATACTAGGCCGAAACATAGAAATACCCAAATCATAGAAAAACAAACATAGACTGCCCACCCAACTCACGCCCTGACCTTACTAAATAAATACAAAACAAAGGAAATAAAGGTCAGAACGTGACACCTACTGAGGTGTGAGGAGACACATTGTGTACAATATGAGGAGGAAATCACAGTCCACAGCTTTCCCTTTCTCTGATTCACCCAGTGATGCGCAGCTCACTTTCTCTGATTCACCCAATGACTCATTTGCGACCAAGCTTTAACTTCCTGACTGATGTCTTGAAACGTTGCTTCAATATATCCACATAATTTTCCAACCTCATGTTGCCATCTATTTTATGAAGTGCACTAGTCCCTCCTGCAGCAAAGCACCCCCACAACATAATGCTGCCACCCCCATGCTTCATGGTTGAGATGATGTTCTTCAGCATGCAAGCCACAACCTTTTTCCTCCAAACATGGTCATTATGCCCAAACAGTTCTATTTTTGTTTCATCAGACCAGAGGACATTTCTCCAAAAAGTACAATCTTTGTCCCCATGTGCAGTTGCAAACCGTAGTCTGGCTTTTTTTATGGCGGTTTTGGAACAGTGGCTTCTTCCTTGCTGAGCGGTGTAGGACGATGTAGGACTAATTTTACTATGGATATAGATACTTTTGTACCTGTTTCCTTTAGCAGCTTCACAGGGTCCTTTGCTGTTGTTCTGGAATTGATTTGCACTTTTCGTATTTGCACTTTTCGTATTTTACCTGAAATACACAAGGTCCTCTCTCTCTAATCCACACATAAAACGGTCAAGCAAATTGTTTCTAGTCATCTCTCCTCCTTCCAGGCTTTTTCTTCTTTGGAGTTTATATATTGGGATTGGCAACTAACTTTCATAAGGTGCATTACCACCAAGACCTCCATTCGTCTTTCAGTCACCCACGTGGGTATAACCAATGAGGAGATGGGAGAGGCAAGACTGGCAGCGTGTTCAGCGTCACAAATAGAACTGACTTCTATTTTAGCTCTTAGCAACGCAGACACTCGTTGGCACGCACGACCAGTGTGGGTGCAATAATTGAATGACATGTAAACTCAGCAAAAAAAGAAACGTCCTCTCACTGCCAACTGCATTTATTTTCAGCAAAGTCCCTGAACAAAGGAAGACTGACATTCCTGTCTTGCAGGAAATCACGCACAGTACGAGCAGTATGGCTGGTGGTATTGTCATGCTGGAGCCTGCAGGAAGGGTACCACATGAGTGCGGAAGATGTCTCCCCTGAACGCATAGCGCTGAGATTGCCTGCAATGACAACAAGCTCAGTCCGATGATGCTGTGACACACCGTCCCAGATCATTATGGACCTTCCAACTCCAAAATCAATCCCGCTCTAGAGTACAGGCCTCTGTGTAACGCTCTTTCCCTCGACGATAAACGCTAATCCGACCATCACCCCTGGTGAGACAAAACCGTGATTCGTCAGTGAAGAGCACTTTTTGCCAGTACAGTCTGGTCCAGCAACGCTGGGTTTGTGTGTGTGTGTGAGGACCTGCCTTACAAAAGACCTACAAGCCCTCAGTCCAGCCTCTCTATTGCGGACAGTCTGAGCACTGATGGAGGGATTGTGCTTTTTTTTTTTTTACCTTTATTTAACCAGGCAAGTCAGTTAAGAACATATTCTTATTTTCAATGACGGCCTGGGAACAGTGGGTTAACTGCCTGTTCAGGGGCAGAACGACAGATTTGTACCTTGTCAGCTCGGGGGTTTCTAGTCCAACGCTCTAACCACTAGGCTACGCTGCCGCCCCGAGTTCCTGGTGTAACTTGGGCAGTTGTTGTTGTCTTAGGCTTCTCACAGTACAGAGATGGCAATTTGTTGCCCTGGCCACATCTGCAGTCCTCATGCCTCCTTGCAGCATGCCTAAGGCACATTCACGCAGATGAGTAGGGACCCTGGGCATCTTTCTTTCTGTGTTTTTCAGAGTCAGTAGGAAGGCCTCATTAGTGTCCTAAGTTTTCATAACTGTGACCTTAATTGCCTACCGTCTGTAAGCTGTTAGTGTCTTAGTGAGTCGCTCTGGATAAGAGCGTCTGCTAAATGACTTAAATGTAATGTAAATGTAGTGACTATTCCACAGGTGCATGTTCATTAATTGTGTATGGTTCATTGAACAAGCATGGGAAACAGAGTTTAAACCCTTTACAATGAAGATATGTGAAGTTATTTGGATTTTCACAAATTATCTTTGAAAGACAGGGTCCTGAAAAAGGGACATTTCTTTTTTTGCCGAGTTTATGTCTAAATATATTTTGCAACGCTCACGCATACGACTCGAACAGTGTAGTCAGCATTTTATGTAATGTCAGGAAGAATAGCTGATGCATTTGCAGCCGCTAATGAGGATCCTAATACAGTTTTTAACAATCACTTTGGCACTAATTTCAGAACCTTGTTGTCATTTTTCAAAACTCTAGACACTCAAAACGGTCATCACTTGTAACACAGGCTGTCCAATGTTCAAAACATTGCATTGTGCATTCATATCTTTAAAGAAACCTTGCACTTGCAGAATCATTGGTTCAAATAACTAATTTATCAAGAAATACCATAGGAACATTAATTTAGGTCACACACACACACAAGATACCGATAGTTTCACTGTGTAGTTGTTTGTACAATCATTAAATATTGTAGTACAAATATGTGACACATGCTTCATTATGCTACTACATGTGAATACATCACTGTAAAAGGACTAGTAGAGAGAATACTACAGACACAGTGGAATCATTGAACAAAATCTGACATTATTGATGAAATACAATAAAATCACAACATAGGTTTCTTTGAATCAAAGCAAAAATAATTAGCTCCAAAAAAAGAAAAAAACTACAGTAAAACATCAACTGCAGTGTTCCTCACCTGTCTTACTGTAAAACATCACTGCAGTGTTCATCACCTGGCTTACTGTAAAACATCAACTGCAGTGTTCCTCACCTGTCTTACTGTAAAACATCACTGCAATGTTCCTCACCTGGCTTACTGTAAAACATCAACTGCAGTGTTCCTCACCTGGCTTAATGTAAAACATTAACTGCAGTGTTCCTCACCTGTCTTACTGTAAAACATCACTGCAGTGTTCCTCACCTGTCTTACTGTAAAACATCACTGCAATGTTCCTCACCTGGCTTACTGTAAAACATCAACTGCAGTGTTCCTCACCTGGCTTACTGTAAAACATCACTGCAGTATTCCTCACCTGGCTTACTGTAAAACATCAACTGCAGTGTTCCTCACCTGTCTTACTGTAAAACATCAACTGCAGTGTTCCTCACCTGGCTTACTGTAAAACATCAACTGCAGTGTTCCTCACCTGGCTTACTGTAAAACATCACTGCAGTATTCCTCACCTGGCTTACTGTAAAACATCAACTGCAGTGTTCCTCACCTGTCTTACTGTAAAACATCAACTGCAGTGTTCCTCACCTGTCTTACTGTAAAACATCACTGCAGTGTTCCTCACCTGTCTTACTGTAAATAGAAAAACAAAAGATTGATTACTGTACTTCTATATTTCCCTCACACTGTCTTGTGGATTTGGCCACAGGTTCTTATCAACATCACAATGGATGTTTTCATTAGCCAAACATCTTGGGAAGAATCTTCGGGTGAATTCACGCCTGACACTGGTCTGCCGTGATGTCATTGCATGCGTCATCCATGGCCTGGAGAAGGGTGGCTTGTTCGTGAGGGCGCCTATCATATACCTTCCACTTCCATGTGGAGAAACATTCCTCAATCAGGTTTTAGGAAAGGAGAGTATGGGGGTAAGTACAGGGTGGTAAATTGTGGATGGGCCTGAAACTATGCTTGCACCATTTGAGCATGGTGGAACCTGACATTATCCCACACAATGACATAGGTCACGCCATCAGCTCTACAGGCCTGATTTAGCTCATCAAGGAAGGTTACATTCGAACAGCGAATCATGTGGTATATAGAGTAGAGAGCTTAAGTTGTTGTTCGACCTAACCTTAGAACAGGCAAGATGCGTAATCTAAACAACTTTGACCGTGGTATGATTGTTGATGCCACACATGGGGATTCCAGCATCTCAGAAACAGCTGCCCTCCTGGGATTTTTACGCACTACAGTCTCTAGAGTTTACAGAGAATGGTGCGATAAACAAAACACATTCAGTGAGCTGCAGTTCTGTGGGCAAAAACACCTTGTTAATGAGAGAGGTCAGAGGAGAATGTCCAGACTCATTCAAGCTAACAGAAAGGCCACAAATGTGCAGAATGGCATCTCTTAACATACAACACCGTGAATAATTCAGGCTGTTGTGGAGGCAAAAGGGGGTCCTACCCACTACTAGATAGGTGTACCTAATAAAGTGGCCGGTGGGTGTACAGTCATGTCAAATCTGAAAACATGGTCTGGAAAAGTGGACCATATAAACAGTCTCTGATAAAGAATGATGGTGAAATATTACATCCATAGATAATGTTTTCCAATGTGGTCATGTTCCACAGTAATTGGTGTCAATGGATCTCGTTATCCTGAAACTTTAATGATCTAAACATGGAATATTGTTTGTCAGTTTTCATAAAACTATGCATTAAGAGTAATGCAACAGTTACTTATCATTTTGAGCAGTTGTATCAATTGATAGTTAGATCATTGTAATGAAATGAATAGACAGTCATCTCAGATGTAATGTGTGAATTGCATTCTGAAATGGTAATACTTTGATGTTAAGTCGTGTCATTTTGATCAATGAACAAATGATATTAGCTTTATGTGTATTGTATCCAAGCAATTGGAAAAAGTGTTAGAGTTTTGACAAATTTGCATTTTGATCATTGGTGGTGAGTTTTGTGTCTAGGGTTTTGAAAAATGACATCAAGGTTTCGAAATTAGTGCCAAAGTGATTGCAAAAACCTGTAAATACCAAATTAGGCTATCAGCCAACCAGACCGAATATTGGTGACGATGTAAATCAAGTTTTATCAAGTGCTAATCAAATGCTATGCTACTGTGGCAGTACTATTGGTAATTAAACTAGTTAGCTGGCTAAAAACACCCAACTGGGAGCTGCACGTGGCATCTTTATACAGATGTCACAATGACTTGTGGGCAATGGGATCAGAACTACAATGAAAAAAATGTGTATACCACCACCCAAAAGGGCACTTGGTAGGTGGGAGGGCAAAGGGGCCGGTGCTAGACACAGGTAGCAGGTAGACCGCTATCTGTGCACGTGCCTGATGTGTGGGTGTGTCTGTGTGTGCATGTGTGTTTATATGTGTGTGTGTGTGTATGTTTGGGTGTGTGTTAGATTGTGTTTGTGTATGTGTGTGTGTCTCTGTGTGTGTGTGTGTACACTTGTTTGTGTGTGTGTGTGTGTGTGTGTGTGTGTGTGTGTGTGTGTGTGTGTGTGTGTGTGTGTGTGTGTGTGTGTGTGTGTGTGTGTGTGTGTGTGTGTGTGTGTGTGTGTGTGTGTGTGTGTGTGTGTGTGTGTAGTGGCAGGTATTCATGGACACCAAGGGAAGCTAGTCCCCCCCCCAATTTAAAAAAGAAAATATAGATACCATTCAACTATTTATCTTTCGTCTCTCTGTGTTTCTTAATTTTCTTTAAATTCGGAAGAGGCTGAATGTATCTCACAGGAAATAGCATTTGAGAGAGCAAAACATCTCCCCTCTGTCTCTCTACGTGTAAGCCATCTAAATGATGCTGTCTGGTCCAAACAAGTATGATATTGTTGCCTCCCGTAGCATTCGATGCAAGGGAAGCTAGCGAGCATTTGTCCCCCCTTGACAAAGAAAGTATAAAAAGTGAGTGAGCTTAACTGTGAATGGTCCTGGCGAAAGAAAAAAAATTGTGCCAAGGGAAGCCAGCTTGGATTTGTCATCTCTCCTATCAAATTGCTTTGAGAGCAATACGTCATTAACAGAAACAACTTGAATTGTTGCGTCTTGTGATGTTGTCCTCCACTAGATAGCTAGCTAAAATGGTCCCTTTCCTAAATTAGCCATGGATGGAGATAAAGATTTGGACTTGTGGTTTTACTTAATTCTGTGTACTGGCCAATGATTATAACAACGATTCTGATCCAGCCATTAATTCATACATTGTTGTGCCCCTGTACAGTAGCTACATGTAGAAGGCTAATGTTAACTAGCTAACGTTGCCCAAGAATGGAAGTTAGGTTAGCGAGTAAGTGTTTAAACAAAAAAGAAAAGCGTGTACTGTATGACAGAGTGATAAACTGTTTCATCAACATGAAAGAGAGGAGGATGAGTCGACATGAAAGAGAGGAGGATGAGTCAACATGAAAGAGAGGAGGATGAGTCAACATGAAAGAGAGGAGGATGAGTCAACATGAAAGAGAGGAGGATGAGTCAACATGAAAGTGAGGAGGATGAGTCATAATGAAAGAGAGGAGGATGAGTCAACATGAAAGAGAGGAGGATGAGTCAACACGAAAGAGAGGAGGATGAGTCAACACAAAAGTGAGGAGGATGAGTCAACATGAAAGTGAGGAGGATGAGTCAACATGAAAGAGAGGAGGATGAGTCAACACGAAAGAGAGGAGGATGAGTCAACATGAAAGTGAGGAGGATGAGTCAACATGAAAGAGAGGAGGATGAGTCAACATGAAAGAGAGGAGGATGAGTCAACATGAAAGAGAGGAGGATGAGTCAACATGAAAGAGAGGAGGATGAGTCAACATGAAAGTGAGGAGGATAAGTCAACATGAAAGAGAGGAGGATGAGTCAACATGAAAGTGAGGAGGATGAGTCAAAATGAAAGAGAGGAGGATGAGTCAACATGAAAGAGAGGAGGATGAGTCAACATGAAAGAGAGGAGGATGAGTCAACATGAAAGTGAGGAGGATGAGTCAACATGAAAGTGAGGAGGATGAGTCAACATGAAAGAGAGGAGGATGAGTCAACATGAAAGAGAGGAGGATGAGTCAACATGAAAGAGAGGAGGATGAGTCAACATGAAAGTGAGGAGGATGAGTCAAAATGAAAGAGAGGAGGATGAGTCAACATGAAAGAGAGGAGGATGAGTCAACATGAAAGAGAGGAGGATGAGTCAACATGAAAGAGAGGAGGATGAGTCAACATGAAAGTGAGGAGGATGAGTCAAAATGAAAGAGAGGAGGATGAGTCAACATGAAAGAGAGGAGGATGAGTCAACATGAAAGAGAGGAGGATGAGTCAACATGAAAGTGAGGAGGATGAGTCAACATGAAAGAGAGGAGGATGAGTCAACATGAAAGTGAGGAGGATGAGTCAACATGAAAGTGAGGAGGATGAGTCAACATGAAAGAGAGGAGGATGAGTCAACATGTTTTCTACTTGCACAAAATGATGTGCACACACACTCACGTGCACAAACAGAAATCAGAACCACGGACAGCCACATCATGCTGACGTTGTTGGACTAAATTGTTTTTGTTATCTTTTAATTCACTGTATTAGACGAAGCAGAGGTGATGTGATGATGTTGAAGTGGTGTTGAAATAGTGGTGGCAGCTCCTGTTTTCTTTGTGACTTGCGGTAACTCTCTGTGGTATCCATCTGTGGTTCCAAATCAATAGTTGTTATTAAGTAGTTTGAAAATGTCGAAAACATTAACTTGCTTAACCATACTGTAGGTCATGTACCTGTCTGTGGTCTTCACCGGACAGACGTTGTTCTCTGAATTGTGTGTGTGTGAATTGTGTGTGTGTGTGTGTGTGTGTGTGTGTGTGTGTGTGTGTGTGTGTGTGTGTGTGTGTGTGTGTGTGTGTGTGTGTGTGTGTGTGTGTGTGTGTGTCTGTGTGTCTGTGTGGGTGTTTTTTGTTGGTGTGTGTATCTGTGTGTGTGTGTTGCATCACCTTGCATTGAAACACTTCCCAGGCAAGCAGATGGTTAGGTGACAGATGAGATTATTCATGCATGTTGTTGAACAGAGCTTCAGGTATTTACAACATCAAAGCAACTCTTCACACCTTGTTTTCACCTGGAACAGGTCACAACCACAGTGTAGACTATAGGCTCGCTTGTCTGGGAGAATCTCAGCTAACAGCCATAGTAACAAGGGAAGATTTGAGTTTGTTAGGGTCTCTCCAGAGTAAGCCACTGAGGAGGGATGAATGTGTGACATGCACGCAGGCGCATGCACACACTCACACACCACACTCTTCCTCCATAGAAACAATATGACACATGATCATAGGCCAGACCACTCTCACGCCCTCTTCCCCTCATTCCCTCACCGTCATGACTCACCCGTTCGCTGCTCTGCCTGTCAGTGATTAAAGTAAAGCGGAGCCCAGCGTGTCGGAAAAATGAAACACCATGACCCTCTTTGCTTAGTTAAAACACACTCATCTCGCCACACAGCCCACACGCCATTACTGTAAAAAACCTACCCTTTATCTATCTTTCCTGTCCAACTTCCAGACCTGCTGGCCAACACTGTCAAAATCACATAATCCTTATGTGTGTGCGTGTGTTTGTATGTGTGTGTATTTGAGATACTCTTACTAATCTCTATCAGTCCCATCTGAGTCATCCAAACCACTATATAATTGGCTGATGTGAGCTCACTTTACGTCTAGCACCTACAGTATCCGTATGAAACAGAAATGAAGGGCAATGGGATGGCAGTTAACAGATCAAATCACCGATGATATATAGGGGAAAAGCAGAATGAGGAATGAGAATGAAGAATGAAGACTTTTCACTTTAAGAGTATGTCAAACCAAAAACATTGATTGCAAAGTTAAACAAAACATGAAACTTTATTTACAATGAATATTTTTAGCATTTTCCACAACCTACGTTTTCCCCAAATTCTGTGAAATATCTACTCTGAATTAAGATTCAAAGATGTCTGCTCCTATGCACTTCACATGTTGTTGCACATGTCTCCTCCTATGCACTTCACATGTTGGTGCACATGTCTGCTCCTATGCACTTCACATGTTGTTGCACATGTCTGCTCCTATGCACTTCACATGTTGTTGCACATGTCTGCTCCTATGCACTTCACATGTTGGTGCACATGTCTGCTCCTATGCACTTCACATGTTGGTGCACATGTCTGCTCCTGTGCACTTCACATGTTGGTGCTCGAGTCTACTCCTATGCACTTCACATGTTGGTGCACATGTCTGCTCCTATGCACTTCACATGTTGGTGCACATGTCTGCTCCTATGCACTTCACATGTTGGTGCACATGTCTCCTCCTATGCACTTCACATGTTGGTGCACATGTCTGCTCCTATGCACTTCACATGTTGGTGCACATGTCTGCTCTTATGCACTTCACATGTTGGTGCACATGTCTGCTCTTATGCACTTCACATGTTGGTGCACATGTCTGCTGCTATGCACTTCACATGTTGTTGCACATGTCTGCTGCTATGCACTTCACATGTTGGTGCACATGTCTCCTCCTATGCACTTCACATGTTGGTGCACATGTCTGCTCCTGTGCACTTCACATGTTGGTGCACATGTCTGCTGCTATGCACTTCACATGTTGGTGCACATGTCTGCTCCTATGCACTTCACATGTTGGTGCACATGTCTCCTCCTATGCACTTCACATGTTGGTGCACATGTCTGCTCCTGTGCACTTCACATGTTGGTGCACATGTCTGCTGCTATGCACTTCACATGTTGGTGCACATGTCTGCTCCTATGCACTTCACATGTTGGTGCACATGTCTGCTCCTATGCACTTCACATGTTGGTGCACATGTCTGCTCCTATGCACTTCACATGTTGGTGCACATGTCTGCTCCTATGCACTTCACATGTTGGTGCACATGTCTGCTCCTGTGCACTTCACATGTTGGTGCTCGAGTCTACTCCTATGCACTTCACATGTTGGTGCACATGTCTGCTCCTATGCACTTCACATGTTGGTGCACATGTCTGCTCCTATGCACTTCACATGTTGGTGCACATGTCTACTCCTATGCACTTCACATGTTGGTGCACATGTCTGCTCCTATGCACTTCACATGTTGGTGCACATGTCTGCTCCTATGCACTTCACATGTTGGTGCACATGTCTCCTCCTATGCACTTCACATGTTGGTGCACATGTCTGCTCCTATGCACTTCACATGTTGGTGCACATGTCTGCTCCTATGCACTTCACATGTTGGTGCACATGTCTGCTCCTATGCACTTCACATGTTGGTGCACATGTCTGCTCCTATGCACTTCACATGTTGGTGCACATGTCTGCTCCTGTGCACTTCACATGTTGTTGCTCATGGGGCTTTTGACTTGGACGTACCCCTAATCTAGTGCTGTATTGGACAGGGCCTGGATTAAACCATGCCCTGAAGTCTCATGGCCTTCAACTATATATGAAGTTGATTTTCAAGACACATTCAACATTTTGGATGTCAGTTTGAGGCTAGACACAGATGTCACATTTAGGATGTCAGTTTGAGGCTAGACACAGATGTCACATTTAGGATGTCAGTTTGAGGCTAGACACAGATGTCACATTTAGGATGTCAGTTTGAGGCTAGACACAGATGTCACATTTAGGATGTCAGTTTGAGGCTAGACACAGATGTCACATTTAGGATGTCAGTTTGAGGCTAGACACAGATGTCACATTTAGGATGCCAGTTTGAGGTTAGACACATATGTCACATTTAGGATGTCAGTTTGAGGCTAGACACAGATGTCACATTTAGGATGTCAGTTTGAGGCTAGACACAGATGTCACATTTAGGATGTCAGTTTGAGGCTAGACACAGATGTCACATTTAGGATGTCAGTTTGAGGCTAGACACAGATGTCACATTTGGATGTCAGTTTGAGGCTAGACACAGATGTCACATTTAGGATGTCAGTTTGAGGCTAGACACAGATGTCACATTTTGGATGTCAGTTTGAGGCTAGACACAGATGTCACATTTAGGATGTC
Organism: Oncorhynchus keta; assembly: GCF_023373465.1. Taxonomy (NCBI): domain Eukaryota; kingdom Metazoa; phylum Chordata; class Actinopteri; order Salmoniformes; family Salmonidae; genus Oncorhynchus; species Oncorhynchus keta. Next base: position 32,616,539 of record NC_068428.1, read on the forward strand.
AGTTTGAGGCTAGACACAGATGTCACATTTTGGATGTCAGTTTGAGGCTAGACACAGATGTCACATTTTGGATGTCAGTTTGAGGCTAGACACAGATGTCACATTTAGGATGTCAGTTTGAGGCTAGACACAGATGCACGCACACATACTGTACATGCATTTATGTAAACGGGGGGTCCAGTTAATGTGCCCTATACACAAAATTCTGATTATAAAACCACATGATCATTTTACTAAATGGTATTGGTTGAGATTATATAATATGCCAAACAAAATTCACACCGTCATTTAAAATTGTTTGTCAAAGTGAGCTCAACTGCCCTGTTGATAATGATAAGGCACAGGATAATAATCCAGTTTATAAAACCATTCCATCTATACTCATCTCTTTAAAGATCTGCGGGTCTGGAGGTATGCTCAGTAGGTCTCAGCATGCAGTGTTTTCTCCCTCTGCACTGTGACTGTCAAAGGCTGTCGTAAATTATTCCATTCCCTGTTCTGAGTGGTTTCAGAGGTAGTGGAGAGAGTGCCCACTAACTACAGACAGCTCTTATTTACATTGCTGTGTTCAAAGGTTCTGGTCTAATTCAGCTGGGCAGAGAGAACATCAATATAGGGGAGCTATGCTCTGGGTTAGGCATCCATTATTAAAGGCCAGTGGCCTTGAGTCCAATGTTGTTTACATACTAGCCTCAACTTAACACGACTCAATGCAGGGGAGACTCCCTCAGGACCGACCACTTCACGGTCTCAGAGTAGAAATCTCTTTCATCTGAGAGTTTGTTGGAAAATAATCATGTTCAAAGTGTGTGTGTAGGACAGAGACAGAGAAAGTGTGTTTGATTGTGTGTGTGTGTGTGTTTGTGTGTGTGTGAGTGCATGATTCTGGTGTGTTTGTGATTGTAGATGTGTGTCTTAATATGTGTGTCTCTAATTACAGACCAACGGAGAGTCTGTATTGTCGCCGCAGGACGTTGGATATTTGTGTCATTTACATGTATTCCAGTATTCCACTTTCTTTTCAAATGTTCAACCGACTGTTTCTTTCCCTCCATACAAGGGTTTTTCTGTGGAAACATGCAGGGCTGAGTGTTATTCAGGCATAACACACTTTCCAATCGCATGCTGAAGCACGTCAAATAAATGTACCGTTTGTGAGATAAAGCTCACTGATATTAACAGAATGAACCTTGAATAAGGGAATGGAAGATGTGTTCACATACTGCAGGCAGGGGGTTGCTGTAGATTGTATTTAACTAGGCAAGTCAGTTAACAACAACATCTTATTTACAATGACGGCCTACCCAAACAAACCCAGACCACGCTGGGCCAATTATGCCTTATGGGGCTCCCAATCACACCTGGAATCAAACTAGAGTCTGTAGTGACACCTCTAGCACTGAGATGCAGTGCCTTAGACCGCTGCGCCAAACAGGAGCCCCGATCAGAGGTGGCACAGGTCACAGAGTGGTGTGACAGAGAAAATATTCTGGGGCACGTAGTTTTTCCTGATCTGGTAACCTAACCAGGTGAAACTCCAGACTTTATACTGTATGACATGATTAATCTGTTGTAAAACAGGTTCAATATGGGCGATGATCGGACCAGCATTGTTTAAATCAGGGCACGTCTTTTTAAACTCCTGGCCTTGGGGAGGATGAAAACCCTGCCAAAATACAGGAACCTTGTACTTGTTCATCTGAATTATATTTTAAAGAAAGTCTAGGGGGGTTTCCTATACACAGACACAGATAAATCAACAGGATTGGTGGTCTTGATTTGATTTGATTTGATTGGACAATAAAATCAGAGGGCTAAGCTAGCAGGTTTGCACTGTGTAGTCCTGCCCTATGAAACTGTAGGCCTAATAAAACATGCACATACAGTTGACTTACAGTTTATGTCAGCTATTGTGTTTATTCATTCATTCCAGTTAATAATTTTGGATTGAAAATGTCTAGGTAGCTTAGTCAGCCCAACTTTGAAAATAAACCACATTTGATCCTATTCACATTGACACACAAACAAATAGGCTGCAAATACAGTACACAACGTTACTGCTTTGTTTACCCTGGCCAGGGGGACAGGGCGCATAGCAGTCTAGACTATGCAGCTGCTGTTGTTAGTAGCCCACAGTCAGACAAAAAAATAGTATTGTTTCCATGCAATACAGCATGTGTTTAGGTGTATAGGCTGCTACATTTATTGAAGAGTTTTTGCTTGTATCTGTTGGGAGTGATGTGTTATCACGCTTGCTAAATAAATACCTGAGGAAAGTACGCCTTGAGTTCTGTGCATTGTGCCCGGTGCACATGATTTCCATGAATCTGAATGGTCAAGACAGACAAAGAGCCTGCAGCACTCTGATGTGAAGGACAGCGTAATAGTTAACAAATCATGAGGCAAATCAAAAACAACAAAAAACCACTTCGTCCCTCTTTTTAACACTTTGCCTCAGTATATTTAGTTCAACTATATCAAGAGTCTGATTGAGAATTACTGTTGCAAATGTAGTCTTGCCACAAGTTCTCCGGTAGTCCTGTTGTGGATTGATGTACTCTAAGAGTGCTGGTAGAATCGAACAACTGCCAGGCTGTGTAATTGTATGTATCCCTCAACCTAAAATAAGCTGGAAGAAGACATAATGGGATTCTCCCTATAGACGGGTTAGCTTAGATTTTTGACACCATGTAAACTATATTTTGTTTCCACATTTTTATTGAAAACATAAATATATTTGCACAATGAGCACTTGTTGTCTCTCAAATTCATTGTTACAGATGGCTAACGTAAACTCACCCCATTCCGTACAAATGTGCTCAACCGCAACATTTCAAACGAGGCTACAAAGAAAACTAATGGGACTGTAGCGACTGTGTTGACTTCAAAATCGGGGGTGTGAACTAGGTTTCTATTCAAGCGTTGATTGACATGGTAATGGCTATATAGTATTGGAGAAAAGTTGAAAAAACTGACCCCTCCGTTACGTCATGATGTGTCATGTCGTAACGTACAGCATGCATAAAGCAACTAGTTCTGTCTTACAATCTCTCTCCACCAGGTGTAGCACTTCTCTCATCCTTTAAAACAGTGACGGGGGTAAGGGGGGATACCTAGATACCTCATCATTCTCAAAGCCGCTGTTTACTTCTTAGATCACTTTAGCACCATCCTAAAAACCTGATTCAAATTCTACACAAACTTTCAAATAGGTATGTAATGGCACATTATATAAACTCTTTATAGTGTTTTATTTACATTTGAGAGGCGATAAGGTGATAAGTTGGACAGATCGAGTGAAAAAAAGCGATTTTCCTCCTCACTATCATGCATTAGATTCGCTTCCCCACCCTCCATTTTTAAAAAGACCCGACGGGGCTCATTGTTTTCTTGAGTCATGCAGAAACGGGTAGCGTTGGGGTCATGTCATTTATTTGGTTGGAAAGGGGAGAAAGTGTGTTTTACAATGGTATTGACATTACAGTTGATCTGGAAGTATTACGTTTTTGGGGCGCTAAAATAAGGTCAATTGTACGGACCAAGGCGATTTACAAAAGTGAGTGAGTTTTCGTTAGCTATTTTTGTCATATTAGCATTGACATGAAATCAGTTAAAACATCTCAAAACATGACATGGTATCAAGAAAAGGATAAATCTTGCTGAAACGAGCCACCTACGCTTCCGTGCATGGCAGCTTCTTGTGAATTTTGCTAGCTATCTCACCATTCAAAATCATAACAAAGCAATGCTTCCTCCCCCATCGATGGGAGCACATCATTTTCGTGACGTTGTCAGCCAACACGTCTATTCTAAATAAACTCCCATATTAATAACCCAACTCAATTAGGTTCAGGCTCTGACTGGATCATCATACATGCACGGGGTCACACACACATGCAAACGCACACACACACACTCGACCCCATGTGGTCTCTGGAATAAGAAATAGCACCCTGCTTATCCAGTTCTGTCACTAGACGTGGTGCTAAGTGTTTTGCCTGAATCTGTGATGATGTCACACCAACTCAATTGAGCAGAAGTTTCTTAGGCAGTTCCACTACTGGAGGATTCTGAGAAACAGACAGACAAAACATATTAGAGGAGTGCTTCAGTGTGGATCGCAGCAGGAGACTCACTTAATTTATGTGATTACTAGGCCAATGTCACGAATAATACCTTTTAATTAAGTCTGGTCAGTAAAAAGTACAAATAAAACATAATCACCTCTCATAAGCCTCTCTCCTGCGTCGGTAGGCTATCAGGTCATTCTCAACCCCACTTGACAACTCTTTAAATTGTAGACCAGCACCCACGTTGTTTTGTCTCTCAAATGCAATTTGACTCGATTCATATTAATCAGCATCTACTATCCACTGAACAAAAGAGAAAAGTTTTTGACGTTGTGTGAATTGAAGGTTTGGGTATCTAGACAACTCTTTTCACATGAGGTTATGAAAAGTGCAGTACGTAGCATCCTGTTCTATTCAGTGAGTGCATTTAGGGGGCATTCGGTTTGTTTGATGTGGTGAAGCTCTCACAGCACCATTAGTAATTGATTTGCACATTCGCTTTACTAACTTCATTTAACTAATGATAAATGAGAACCTCTATTTGAGTTAGCAGGGAATACAATTTTAATCAAAATATGAATACATTTATGTAACTTTATATATTTATATAGCCTTGCTATTTATATAAAATTAGTACAAATGCAGGTTTTTATTATCATGTACTGGTTGATTACAAGGAAGTGGAATAAAAAGATGTTCTGATTTCTTTCATAATAACAAAGAATCTATTTCAATCCAAATGAAAATAATATCTTCTTATTTCACCACGGGACCAGTACTATTTACAGTAGAACCTGTGCATATGAAACTCCAAACTCCATGCAACCCTGACTTCCCTCAGAGACCTGTGTCAATATTTCTGAGAAAAGATCAGAACAAGATTATTTTGGTAGTCAAGTGAACAGAGAAACAACCAAAGTTCCTCGCAATTCTTCCGCATTCCTGGAAGAGGCTTTCTGGCCTAGTGGAAGAGGATTAGAAGAAGAAAGCACAGCCCACATGGTCTTAGTGCGGTTTGTCTTCTCTCCCAACAGAGAGAGAAGGAGAAGGAGAGGGAGAGGAGAGAGAGAGAGAGAGAGAGAGAGAGAGAGAGAGAGAGAGAGAGAGAGAGAGAGAGAGAGAGAGAGAGAGAGAGAGAGGGAGAGGGAGAGAGAGAGAGAGTGTGAGAGAGAGAGTGTGAGAGAGAGAGGGAGAGAGAGAGAGAACACTGCCCAAAACCGTAATTGTCTTTGCATCCAGCAGGCCAAGCAAGGAGCGTGAGCAAACCACACTCCAACTCCAACCCATCCTGTCTCTTTGTCCCAGCTTTCTTTGGACTCATCATTCTGGAAGTCTCAGGCTCTCAATAGTCAGAATTTAGTTTAGAGGGGATGAATCAAATGACGTCCTGGGTATAGAAGGAGAAGATACAGAGAGAGAAAGGAGTAGTTCACATTGTACACATTTTTTGGGGTTCCGCCAATTTGTAAACAATGTCCCACAACCCCGAGTGTGATCCAATTGAGTCCCTCAAATCCCCAGCATATTGAGTCCATCAAATCCACAGCAAATTGAGTGCCTCAAATTCACAGCAAATTGAGTCCCTCAAATCCACAACAAATTGAGCCTCAAATCCACAGCAAATTGAGTCCCTCAAATCCATAGCAAGTTGAGCCGTTCAAATCCACAGCAAATTGAGTCCCCCAAATCCACAGCAATTTAACTTCACTAGGGTAGGGGGCACAATTTTCTCCTCCGGATGAAAAGCGTTCCCAAAGTAAACTGCCTGCTACTCAGGCCCAGAAGCCTGAGTAGGCTATGCATATAATTGGTAGATCTGGATAGCAAACACTCTAACGGATCCAAAACTGTTAAAATAAGGTATGTGAGTATAACAGAACTGATTTGGCAGTCGAAAACCTGAAAAAATCCATTCAGGAAGTGGGATTATTTTATGTTTTAGTATTCTATTGAATGCCATTACAGTATCCATTGATTTAGGACTCAAATTGCACTTCCTATGGCTTCCACTAGATGTCAACAGTCTTTAGAAATAGTTTCAGGCTTGTTTTCTGAAAAATGAGGGAGTAAGACCATTCTGAATGAGTGGACTCTACAGTGTCCCAGAGATTTTTCATGTGCACGACTGAGAGCACAACTTTCTTGTTTTACCTTTTAGATTGACAACGTTATTGTCCGGTTGAAATGATCAATTATTTAGGCTAAAAACAACCTGAGGATTGATTATAAACATTGTTTGACATGTTTCTACGAACTTTAAGGATACTATTTGGATTTTTCGTCTGCCTGTTGTGACTGCGTTTGAGCCTGTAGATTACTGAAGAAAATGCGCAAACAAAACAGAAGATTTTGGATATAAAAAGGGACTTTATTGAACAAAACAAACATTTATTGAGTAAATGGGAGTCTTGTGATTGCAACCATATGAAGATCATCAAAGGTAAGTGATTAATTGTATTGTTTTTTCTGACTTGTTTAACTCCTCTACTTGGCTGGTAACTGTTTGTAATGATTTGTCTGCTAGGCGCTGTTCTAAGAAGAAAGTCGTTACAATGAAACCATTTTTTCCCACCATAAATCTACACACAATACCCAATAACGACAAAGTAAAAACAGGTTTTTGCAAATTAATTAAAAACAAAAAACTGAAACATCACATTTACATAAGTATTCAAATCAAAATCAAATGTTATTGGTCACATACACATATTTAGCAAATGTTATTGTGGGTGTAGCAAAATGCTTGTGTTCCTAGCTCCAACAGTGCATTAGTATCTAACAATTCACAAATTGAAAAGTAAGATAATGCAATTAAGAAATATATACATATTAGGACGAGCAATGTTGGAGAGGCATTGAAAAAAATATAGTAGTGTAGAATACATTATATACATGTAAAATGAGTAAAGCACTATGTAAACATGATTAAAGTGACCAGTGTTGCATTATTAAAGTGAACAGTGATTCCATGTCTATGTAAATTGGGCAGCAGCTTCTAAGGTGCAGGGTTAAGTAACCGGGTGGTATCCGGCTAGTGATGGCTATTTAACAGCCTTGAGATAGAATCTGTTTTTGAGTCTCTCTGTCCCTTTAATGAATTAGTACTTTGTTGAAGCACCTCTGGCAGCGTTTACAGCCTCAAGTCGGCTTGGGTATGATGCTATAAGCTTAACACACCCGTATTATAGCAACGGGTCTGAATACTCATGTAAATACGTTTTTTCAGTTTTTTTTATTTCATAAATTTGTTAAATAAAAAAATAAAAAATGCTTTCACTTCGTCGTCATGGTGTATTGTGTGTAGATCAATGAAGAAAAAAAGTATAATTTAATACATTTTAGAATAAGGCTGTACCACAATATAATGTGGAAAAAGTAATGTGGTCTGAATACTTTCCGAATGCACTGTACATTCCTCTCCGACAGCTAGGCTAGGTTCCAGCCCAGTCCTATATCCTGGAAAGACTGAGGTCAAGGAACTACCAGACCCCGCCATAACACCTCTGTTGATTCGACAGCGTCTGCCATCAGACACACAAACCTCATCTAACAACCATTCCACAAAGCAAAGCAATCCCTCTGGCCACAAACGAGCCAAGATCCCCAGCTTGCTTGGCAAAAAGTTCACTCACTCTTTAGTTTCGACCGATATGACTCTACTGCATACAGCCTGTTTCCATTTGTGCCTATTTTCATTTTGTTCTCTCTTTTTTATTGTCTTCTCCCAAAACAACCTGTTCAGCACTCCGTGCAGTTACAGAATGGACTGAGGAAACAAGAGCCTGATGTAGCAGACTACAGGGACTGCAGTTACAGAATGGACTGAGGAAACAAGAGCCTGATGTAGCAGACTACAGGGACTGCAGTTACAGAATGGACTGAGGAAACAAGAGCCTGATGTAGCAGACTACAGGGACTGCAGTTACAGAATGGACTGAGGAAACAAGAGCCTGATGTAGCAGACTACAGGGACTGCAGTTACAGAATGGACTGAGGAAACAAGAGCCTGATGTAGCAGACTACAGGGACTGCAGTTACAGAATGGACTGAGGAAACAAGAGCCTGATGTAGCAGACTACAGGGACTGCAGTTACAGAATGGGCTGAGGAAACAAGAGCCTGATGTAGCAGACTACAGGGACTGCAGTTACAGAATGGACTGAGGAAACAAGAGCCTGATGTAGCAGACTACAGGGACTGCAGTTACAGAATGGACTGACGGGAAACAAGAGCCTGATGTAGCAGACTACAGGGACTGCAGTTACAGAATGGACGGAGGAAACAAGAGCCTGATGTAGCAGACTACAGGGACTGCAGTTACAGAATGGACTGAGGAAACAAGAGCCTGATGTAGCAGACTACAGGGACTGCAGTTACAGAATGGACTGAGGAAACAAGAGCCTGATGTAGCAGACTACAGGGACTGCAGTTACAGAATGGACTGAGGAAACAAGAGCCTGATGTAGCAGACTACAGGGACTGCAGTTACAGAATGGACTGAGGAAACAAGAGCCTGATGTAGCAGACTACAGGGACTGCAGTTACAGAATGGACTGAGGAAACAAGAGCCTGATGTAGCAGACTACAGGGACTGCAGTTACAGAATGGACTGAGGAAACAAGAAGAGCCTGATGTGGACGGAGGAAACAAGAGCCTGAGCAGACTACAGGGACTGCAGTTACAGAATGGACTGAGGAAACAAGAGCCTGATGTAGCAGACTACAGGGACTGCAGTTACAGAATGGACTGAGGAAACAAGAGCCTGATGTAGCAGACTACAGGGACTGCAGTTACAGAATGGACTGAGGAAACAAGAGCCTGATGTAGCAGACTACAGGGACTGCAGTTACAGAATGGACTGAGGAAACAAGAGCCTGATGTAGCAGACTACAGGGACTGCAGTTACAGAATGGACTGAGGAAACAAGAGCCTGATGTAGCAGACTACAGGGACTGCAGTTACAGAATGGACTGAGGAAACAAGAGCCTGATGTAGCAGACTACAGGGACTGCAGTTACAGAATGGACTGAGGAAACAAGAGCCTGATGTAGCAGACTACAGGGACTGCAGTTACAGAATGGACTGAGGAAACAAGAGCCTGATGTACAGGGACTGCAGACTACAGGGACTGCAGTTACAGAATGGACTGAGGAAACAAGAGCCTGATGTAGCAGACTACAGGGACTGCAGTTACAGAATGGACTGAGGAAACAAGAGCCTGATGTAGCAGACTACAGGGACTGCAGTTACAGAATGGACTGAGGAAACAAGAGCCTGATGTAGCAGACTACAGGGACTGCAGTTACAGAATGGACTGAGGAAACAAGAGCCTGATGTAGCAGACTACAGGGACTGCAGTTACAGAATGGACTGAGAAACAAGAGCCTAGCAGAGGGACTGCAGTTACAGAATGGACTGAGGAAACAAGAGCCTGATGTAGCAGACTACAGGGACTGCAGTTACAGAATGGACTGAGGAAACAAGAGCCTGATGTAGCAGACTACAGGGACTGCAGTTACAGAATGGACTGAGGAAACAAGAGCCTGATGTAGCAGACTACAGGGACTGCAGTTACAGAATGGACTGAGGAAACAAGAGCCTGATGTAGCAGACTACAGGGACTGCAGTTACAGAATGGACTGAGGAAACAAGAGCCTGATGTAGCAGACTACAGGGACTGCAGTTACAGAATGGACTGAGGAAACAAGAGCCTGATGTAGCAGCAGACTACAGGGACTGCAGTTACAGAATGGACTGAGGAAACAAGAGCCTGATGTAGCAGACTACAGGGACTGCAGTTACAGAATGGACTGAGGAAACAAGAGCCTGATGTAGCAGACTACAGGGACTGCAGTTACAGAATGGACTGAGGAAACAAGAGCCTGATGTAGCAGACTACAGGGACTGCAGTTACAGAATGGACTGAGGAAACAAGAGCCTGATGTAGCAGACTACAGGGACTGCAGTTACAGAATGGACTGAGGAAACAAGAGCCTGATGTAGCAGACTACAGGGACTGCAGTTACAGAATGGACTGAGGAAACAAGAGCCTGATGTAGCAGACTACAGGGACTGCAGTTACAGAATGGACTGAGGAAACAAGAGCCTGATGTAGCAGACTACAGGGACTGCAGTTACAGAATGGACTGAGGAAACAAGAGCCTGATGTAGCAGACTACAGGGACTGCAGTTACAGAATGGACTGAGGAAACAAGAGCCTGATGTAGCAGACTACAGGGACTGCAGTTACAGAATGGACTGAGGAAACAAGAGCCTGATGTAGCAGACTACAGGGACTGCAGTTACAGAATGGACTGAGGAAACAAGAGCCTGATGTAGCAGACTACAGGGACTGCAGTTACAGAATGGACTGAGGAAACAAGAGCCTGATGTAGCAGACTACAGGGACTGCAGTTACAGAATGGACTGAGGAAACAAGAGCCTGATGTAGCAGACTACAGGGACTGCAGTTACAGAATGGACTGAGGAAACAAGAGCCTGATGTAGCAGACTACAGGGACTGCAGTTACAGAATGGACTGAGGAAACAAGAGCCTGATGTAGCAGACTACAGGGACTGCAGTTACAGAATGGACTGAGGAAACAAGAGCCTGATGTAGCAGATTACAGGGACTGCAGTTACAGAATGGACTGAGGAAACAAGAGCCTGATGTAGCAGACTACAGGGACTGCAGTTACAGAATGGACTGAGGAAACAAGAGCCTGATGTAGCAGACTACAGGGACTGCAGTTACAGAATGGACTGAGGAAACAAGAGCCTGATGTAGCAGACTACAGGGACTGCAGTTACAGAATGGACTGAGGAAACAAGAGCCTGATGTAGCAGACTACAGGGACTGCAGTTACAGAATGGACTGAGGAAACAAGAGCCTGATGTAGCAGACTACAGGGACTGCAGTTACAGAATGGACTGAGGAAACAAGAGCCTGATGTAGCAGACTACAGGGACTGCAGTTACAGAATGGACTGAGGAAACAAGAGCCTGATGTAGCAGACTACAGGGACTGCAGTTACAGAATGGACTGAGGAAACAAGAGCCTGATGTAGCAGACTACAGGGACTGCAGTTACAGAATGGACTGAGGAAACAAGAGCCTGATGTAGCAGACTACAGGGACTGCAGTTACAGAATGGACTGAGGAAACAAGAGCCTGATGTAGCAGACTACAGGGACTGCAGTTACAGAATGGACTGAGGAAACAAGAGCCTGATGTAGCAGACTACAGGGACTGCAGTTACAGAATGGACTGAGGAAACAAGAGCCTGATGTAGCAGACTACAGGGACTGCAGTTACAGAATGGACTGAGGAAACAAGAGCCTGATGTAGCAGACTACAGGGACTGCAGTTACAGAATGGACTGAGGAAACAAGAGCCTGATGTAGCAGACTACAGGGACTGCAGTTACAGAATGGACTGAGGAAACAAGAGCCTGATGTAGCAGACTACAGGGACTGCAGTTACAGAATGGACTGAGGAAACAAGAGCCTGATGTAGCAGACTACAGGGACTGCAGTTACAGAATGGACTGAGGAAACAAGAGCCTGATGTAGCAGACTACAGGGACTGCAGTTACAGAATGGACTGAGGAAACAAGAGCCTGATGTAGCAGACTACAGGGACTGCAGTTACAGAATGGACTGAGGAAACAAGAGCCTGATGTAGCAGACTACAGGGACTGCAGTTACAGAATGGACTGAGGAAACAAGAGCCTGATGTAGCAGACTACAGGGACTGCAGTTACAGAATGGACTGAGGAAACAAGAGCCTGATGTAGCAGACTACAGGGACTGCAGTTACAGAATGGACTGAGGAAACAAGAGCCTGATGTAGCAGACTACAGGGACTGCAGTTACAGAATGGACTGAGGAAACAAGAGCCTGATGTAGCAGCAGACTACAGGGACTGCAGTTACAGAATGGACAGAATGGAGGAAACAAGAGCCTGATGTAGCAGACTACAGGGACTGCAGTTACAGAATGGACTGAGGAAACAAGAGCCTGATGTAGCAGACTACAGGGACTGCAGTTACAGAATGGACTGAGGAAACAAGAGCCTGATGTAGCAGACTACAGGGACTGCAGTTACAGAATGGACTGAGGAAACAAGAGCCTGATGTAGCAGACTACAGGGACTGCAGTTACAGAATGGACTGGAGGAAACAAGAGCCTGATGTAGCAGACTACAGGGACTGCAGTTACAGAATGGACTGAGGAAACAAGAGCCTGATGTAGCAGACTACAGGGACTGCAGTTACAGAATGGACTGAGGAAACAAGAGCCTGATGTAGCAGACTACAGGGACTGCAGTTACAGAATGGACTGAGGAAACAAGAGCCTGATGTAGCAGACTACAGGGACTGCAGTTACAGAATGGACTGAGGAAACAAGAGCCTGATGTAGCAGACTACAGGGACTGCAGTTACAGAATGGACTGAGGAAACAAGAGCCTGATGTAGCAGACTACAGGGACTGCAGTTACAGAATGGACTGAGGAAACAAGAGCCTGATGTAGCAGACTACAGGGACTGCAGTTACAGAATGGACTGAGGAAACAAGAGCCTGATGTAGCAGACTACAGGGACTGCAGTTACAGAATGGACTGAGGAAACAAGAGCCTGATGTAGCAGACTACAGGGACTGCAGTTACAGAATGGACTGAGGAAACAAGAGCCTGATGTAGCAGACTACAGGGACTGCAGTTACAGAATGGACTGAGGAAACAAGAGCCTGATGTAGCAGACTACAGGGACTGCAGTTACAGAATGGACTGAGGAAACAAGAGCCTGATGTAGCAGACTACAGGGACTGCAGTTACAGAATGGACTGAGGAAACAAGAGCCTGATGTAGCAGACTACAGGGACTGCAGTTACAGAATGGACTGAGGAAACAAGAGCCTGATGTAGCAGACTACAGGGACTGCAGTTACAGAATGGACTGAGGAAACAAGAGCCTGATGTAGCAGACTACAGGGACTGCAGTTACAGAATGGACTGAGGAAACAAGAGCCTGATGTAGCAGACTACAGGGACTGCAGTTACAGAATGGACTGAGGAAACAAGAGCCTGATGTAGCAGACTACAGGGACTGCAGTTACAGAATGGACTGAGGAAACAAGAGCCTGATGTAGCAGACTACAGGGACTGCAGTTACAGAATGGACTGAGGAAACAAGAGCCTGATGTAGCAGACTACAGGGACTGCAGTTACAGAATGGACTGAGGAAACAAGAGCCTGATGTAGCAGACTACAGGGACTGCAGTTACAGAATGGACTGAGGAAACAAGAGCCTGATGTAGCAGACTACAGGGACTGCAGTTACAGAATGGACTGAGGAAACAAGAGCCTGATGTAGCAGACTACAGGGACTGCAGTTACAGAATGGACTGAGGAAACAAGAGCCTGATGTAGCAGACTACAGGGACTGCAGTTACAGAATGGACTGAGGAAACAAGAGCCTGATGTAGCAGACTACAGGGACTGCAGTTACAGAATGGACTGAGGAAACAAGAGCCTGATGTAGCAGACTACAGGGACTGCAGTTACAGAATGGACTGAGGAAACAAGAGCCTGATGTAGCAGACTACAGGGACTGCAGTTACAGAATGGACTGAGGAAACAAGAGCCTGATGTAGCAGACTACAGGGACTGCAGTTACAGAATGGACTGAGGAAACAAGAGCCTGATGTAGCAGACTACAGGGACTGCAGTTACAGAATGGACTGAGGAAACAAGAGCCTGATGTAGCAGACTACAGGGACTGCAGTTACAGAATGGACTGAGGAAACAAGAGCCTGATGTACAGGGACTGCAGACAGAATGGACAGGGACTGCAGTTACAGAATGGACTGAGGAAACAAGAGCCTGATGTAGCAGACTACAGGGACTGCAGTTACAGAATGGACTGAGGAAACAAGAGCCTGATGTAGCAGACTACAGGGACTGCAGTTACAGAATGGACTGAGAAACAGAGCCTAGCAGACAGGGACTGCAGTTACAGAATGGACTGAGGAAACAAGAGCCTGATGTAGCAGACTACAGGGACTGCAGTTACAGAATGGACTGAGGAAACAAGAGCCTGATGTAGCAGACTACAGGGACTGCAGTTACAGAATGGACTGAGGAAACAAGAGCCTGATGTAGCAGACTACAGGGACTGCAGTTACAGAATGGACTGAGGAAACAAGAGCCTGATGTAGCAGACTACAGGGACTGCAGTTACAGAATGGACTGAGGAAACAAGAGCCTGATGTAGCAGACTACAGGGACTGCAGTTACAGAATGGACGGAGGAAACAAGAGCCTGATGTAGCAGACTACAGGGACTGCAGTTACAGAATGGACTGAGGAAACAAGAGCCTGATGTAGCAGACTACAGGGACTGCAGTTACAGAATGGACTGAGGAAACAAGAGCCTGATGTAGCAGACTACAGGGACTGCAGTTACAGAATGGACTGAGGAAACAAGAGCCTGATGTAGCAGACTACAGGGACTGCAGTTACAGAATGGACTGAGGAAACAAGAGCCTGATGTAGCAGACTACAGGGACTGCAGTTACCGAATGGACTGAGGAAACAAGAGCCTGATGTAGCAAACTACAGGGACTGCAGTTACAGAATGGACTGAGGAAACAAGAGCCTGATGTAGCAGACTACAGGGACTGCAGTTACAGAATGGACTGAGGAAACAAGAGCCTGATGTAGCAGACTACAGGGACTGCAGTTACAGAATGGACTGAGGAAACAAGAGCCTGATGTAGCAGACTACAGGGACTGCAGTTACAGAATGGACTGAGGAAACAAGAGCCTGATGTAGCAGACTACAGGGACTGCAGTTACAGAATGGACGGAGGAAACAAGAGCCTGATGTAGCAGACTACAGGGACTGCAGTTACAGAATGGACTGAGGAAACAAGAGCCTGATGTAGCAGACTACAGGGACTGCAGTTACAGAATGGACTGAGGAAACAAGAGCCTGATGTAGCAGACTACAGGGACTGCAGTTACAGAATGGACTGAGGAAACAAGAGCCTGATGTAGCAGACTACAGGGACTGCAGTTACAGAATGGACTGAGGAAACAAGAGCCTGATGTAGCAGACTACAGGGACTGCAGTTACAGAATGGACTGAGGAAACAAGAGCCTGATGTAGCAGACTACAGGGACTGCAGTTACAGAATGGACTGAGGAAACAAGAGCCTGATGTAGCAGACTACAGGGACTGCAGTTACAGAATGGACTGAGGAAACAAGAGCCTGATGTAGCAGACTACAGGGACTGCAGTTACAGAATGGACTGAGGAAACAAGAGCCTGATGTAGCAGACTACAGGGACTGCAGTTACAGAATGGACTGAGGAAACAAGAGCCTGATGTAGCAGACTACAGGGACTGCAGTTACAGAATGGACTGAGGAAACAAGAGCCTGATGTAGCAGACTACAGGGACTGCAGTTACAGAATGGACTGAGGAAACAAGAGCCTGATGTAGCAGACTACAGGGACTGCAGTTACAGAATGGACTGAGGAAACAAGAGCCTGATGTAGCAGACTACAGGGACTGCAGTTACAGAATGGACTGAGGAAACAAGAGCCTGATGTAGCAGACTACAGGGACTGCAGTTACAGAATGGACTGAGGAAACAAGAGCCTGATGTAGCAGACTACAGGGACTGCAGTTACAGAATGGACTGAGGAAACAAGAGCCTGATGTAGCAGACTACAGGGACTGCAGTTACAGAATGGACTGAGGAAACAAGAGCCTGATGTAGCAGACTACAGGGACTGCCAGTTACAGAATGGACTAACAAGAGCCTTTTGCAGACTACAGGGACTGCATACATATGGCTTTGTGCGTGTAGCAGACTCTCTCTCTCTCTCTCTCTCTCTCTCTCTCTCTCTCTCTCTCTCTCTCTCTCTCTCTCTCTCTCTCTCTCTCTCTCTCTCTCTCTCTCTCTCTGCACATACTAAGATCTCTCCGCTCTTCCCTTCCTTCCCC
The DNA here is from genome assembly GCF_023373465.1 of Oncorhynchus keta. Taxonomy (NCBI): domain Eukaryota; kingdom Metazoa; phylum Chordata; class Actinopteri; order Salmoniformes; family Salmonidae; genus Oncorhynchus; species Oncorhynchus keta. Next base: position 32,632,619 of record NC_068428.1, read on the forward strand.
TAGAGTTTTTCCAGGCCGGGCCTCCAGCCCAAACTCCACGATACCAGTTGTCTGATTCTGAACAGATGGAACAGGAGGAAGTCCTTGGTAGAGAGTCAGAGTGTCTAAGCTGCGATAGTGTTTGATAAGCCTCACACAAGCACTGGGAAAATAAACACTAGGGATGGGAATAAATCTGAGACATAAGAGGATGTTCTCTCTAAGGGATCTCTGCACTGTATAAACAATTAATCCAATTATTATTATATATATTTGGTTACATACTGTATATAAGGCCTAATTTGTATGTAGCTATTCCACTCCATGTCACAGATGGCTTACAATGGGATTTACTTTTTTTTTGTATTTGTTTCATATCTCAAGTGTGCATGCCCAACATGTTTAATAATTGCAAATTAAATGTGTGAAACTGAAATCAAATTACTCTTAGTATGTGTAAAAAAAAACTGCAAAAAGATGATCGAAACAGGAGGATCTCTCACAGTCCAGTGGGAAACACTGGGGTCTTTCACAGTCCAGTGGGAAACATGGGTGTCTCTCACAGTCCAATAGGAAAGGAAAGAGAGCAGAAAGCTGCTCCCATTTTACAAATATACCACTGAATTCTTCTCAAAATTAGCAGTCCTCCTGGCCAGATATCAAAATAAGCAACCTGAAGTCAAAACAAAGGCACAGCACTGGCAGGGGTATAAACGCAAGATGTACAAACACGTACAAACGCACACACACACACACACACACACACACACACACACACACACACACACACACACACACACACACACACACACACACACACACACACACACACACACACACACACACACACACACACACACACACACACACACACACACACACACACACACTTACACTCACACTAGAAAGTGACCTGCCAAGCAAAACATTTTCTGCCGACTTCTCATGCTGATGCTACCATGAGGATGATGGGAGAACTGACCTCATCTGTTAAATATTGTTTTTATCTTGTACAGTAATTCCCCGTCCGTTCTGCGTATGCCCGGCGTACGGCGCAGCACGGCGCAGTATGTGTTTATTCCTCTCACAGGGCTATAAATGTGTGTTTTTGTGGGTGCCTGTAACTGTTGCTAAGGGCTGGAGGGGGTGGAAGAAGGGGTGGCCATTGGCCAGTTAAAATACAGATGTTGGATCAGTGGCGTAATTCCATTCAGCCATGATTTATGTTTAGAACAGCAAGCAGTCGCCAAGCTCAGCCTACCACAGTCACTCACTTCTCACGCAGGAAATCAAAGCCGACTAGAACCTAATGAGAAAAGTGAAATTCTGAACTTTTATGAGTTGCTCGCAAAAGTCCTCTCTTGAAGCTAATCATCTAGCTGAGGTGAGCTTAGATAGGAGAACCTTCCGTAAGAGCTTCCTTAAAAGTCTGTTGACGCACGTTTGTGTCAGTCTTACTAATATAATACAAAACTCCCCATCAAAATCGTCAATTCAAACTACCGCTATCCAGTGACATGCATTCATGGAAGCCAGGCTTCCCCAAAAAATGTACAAAAAAATAAATAAAAAATAATGTATCTTTCATCTCTATGTGTTCAATCATTTTCCTTCAATTCTCAAGAGGCTGAATGTATCTCACTGGGGAAAGCATCCGAGCAAGGGAAACAGCGCCCCTTTGTTTCTGTGTGTGTTGCCGATCTATCTGATGCTGAATGGTTAAATAGAATATGACATTGTTGCCGCCCTTGCCGCCCGTAGCATTGAATGCAAGGGGAGCCAGGGAGCATTTGGCCTCCCTTGATAAAAAGAGTATAAAATAATAGCCAATCAGAGTTGAGCTCAACTTAGTGAGCTCAACTGTGAATGGTCCTGGTGCACCAAAAAAGTGTCAAGGGAAGCCAGTTCAGATTTGGCTTCACACCAATTACATCAAAAGCAAAACATAATTGACAGAAAAAAAACATTAATTGCATTTCATTGTGTCATTGTCCTCAGGTGGCTAGCTAGCTAAAAATGTCCCTTTCCTAAATGTGCCATTGAGGTCATATAACTAGGTAGGTTATGTAACGCACAACACAATTAAAAAAAAAACATTTCTGTCTTGGCTTCCCCAGTGATTTCAACCACGCACCGCCACTGGAGATAGATATATTTTTTTGCATGGGCTGCGTCTCAATCGCCGGAGGCTCTGGATTGGGAACCCCCGCTAGAGGCTCCAGACTGCAGCCTGCCGCTGGAGACTCCGGACAGCGGACCATCGCTGGAGGCTCCGGACTGGGAACCGAGTTCATTAGAACGTGCGTCGAAGATGTCGTTCCCATAGCAACGATAAAAACATTCCCTAACCAGAAACCGTGGATTGATGGCAGCATTCGCGTGAAACTGAAAGCGCGAACCACTGCTTTTAATCAGGGCAAGGTGTCTGGTAACATGTCCGAATATAAACAATGCAGCTATTCCCTCTGCAAGGCAATTAAACAAGCTAAGCGTCAGTACAGAGACAAAGTGGAATCTCAATTCAATGGCTCAGACACAAGAGGCATGTGGCAGGGTCTACAGTCAATCACGGACTACAAGAAGAAACCCAGCCCAGTCACGGACCAGGATGTCTTGCTCCCAGGCAGACTAAATAACTTTTTTGCCCGCTTTGAGGACAATACAGTGCCACTGACACGGCCTGCAACAAAAACATGCGGTCTCTCCTTCACTGCAGCCGAGGTGAGTAAGACATTTAAACGTGTTAACCCTCGCAAGGCTGCAGGCCCAGACGGCATCCCCAGCCGCGCCCTCAGAGCATGCGCAGACCAGCTGGCCGGTGTGTTTACGGACATATTCAATCAATCCCTATACCAGTCTGCTGTTCCCACATGCTTCAAGAGGGCCACCATTGTTCCTGTTCCCAAGAAAGCTAAGGTAACTGAGCTAAACGACTACCGCCCCGTAGCACTCACTTCCGTCATCATGAAGTGCTTTGAGAGACTAGTCAAGGACCATATAACCTCTACCCTACCTGACAACCTAGACCCACTCCAATTTCCTTACCGCCCAAATAGGTCCACAGACGATGCAATCTTAACCACACTGCACACTGCCCTAACCCACCTGGACAAGAGGAATACCTATGTGAGAATGCTGTTCATCGACTACAGCTCGGCATTCAACACCATAGTACCCTCCAAGCTCGTCATCAAGCTCGAGACCCTGGGTCTCGACCCCGCCCTGTGCAACTGGGTACTGGACTTCCTGACGGGCCGCCCCCAGGTGGTGAGGGTAGGCAACAACATCTCCTCCCCGCTGATCCTCAACACGGGGCCCCACAAGGGTGCGTTCTGAGCCCTCTCCTGTACTCCCTGTTCACCCACGACTGCGTGGCCACGCACGCCTCCAACTCAATCATCAAGTTTGCGGACGACACAACAGTGGTAGGCTTGATTACCAACAATGACGAGACGGCCTACAGGGAGGAGGTGAGGGCCCTCGGAGTGTGGTGTCAGGAAAATAAACTCACACTCAACGTCAACAAAACTAAGGAGATGATTGTGGACTTCAGGAAACAGCAGAGGGAACACCCCTATCCACATCGATGGAACAGTAGTGGAGAGGGTAGCAAGTTTTAAGTTCCTCGGCATACACATCACAGACAAACTGAATTGGTCCACTCACACTGACAGCGTCGTGAAGAAGGCGCAGCAGCGCCTCTTCAACCTCAGGAGGCTGAAGAAATTCGGCTTGTCACCAAAAGCACTCACAAACTTCTACAGATGCACAATCGAGAGCATCCTGGCGGGCTGTATCACCGCCTGGTACGGCAACTGCTCCGCTCTCAACCGTAAGGCTCTCCAGAGGGTAGGGAGGTCTGCACAACGCAACACCGGGGGCAAACTACCTGCCCTCCAGGACACCTACACCACCCGATGTTACAGGAAGGCCATCAAGGACATCAACCACCCGAACCACTGCCTGTTCACCCCGCTATCATCCAGAAGGCGAGGTCAGTACAGGTGCATCAAAGCTGGGACCGAGAGACTGAAAAACAGCTTCTATCTCAAGGCCATCAGACTGTTAAACAGCCACCACTAACATTGAGTGGCTGCTGCCAACACACTGTCATTGACACTGACCCAACTCCAGCCACTTTAATAATGGGAATTGATGGGAAATGATGTAAATATATCACTAGCCACTTTAAACAATGCTACCTTATATAATGTAACTTACCCTTCATTATTCATCTCATATGCATACGTATATACTGTACTCTACATCATCGACTGCATCCTTATGTAATACATGTATCACTAGCCACTTTAACTATGCCACTTTGTTTACTTTGTCTACATACTCATCTCATATGTATATACTGTACTCGATACCATCTACTGTATGCTGCTCTGTACCATCACTCATTCATATATCCTTATGTACATATTCTTTATCCCCTTACACTGTGTATAAGACAGTAGTTTTGGAATTGTTAGTTAGATTACTTGTTGGTTATCACTGCATTGTCGGAACTAGAAGCACAAGCATTTCGCTACACTCGCATTAACATCTGCTAACCATGTGTATGTGACAAATAACATTTGATTTGATTTTATTTGCAGGCTTCAGCCTGGGGACTGTCAGTGCCGGCTCCGTACTGGGGATCGTCGCTGCAGGCTCCGGACTGGGGACCGTCGTTGGAGGCTCCGGACTGGAGACAGTCGCTGGAGGCTCCGGACTGGGGACCGTCGCTGGAGGCTCCGGACTGGGGCCCGTCGTTAGAGGCTCCGGACTGGGGACCGTCGTTGGAGGCTCCGGACTGGAGACAGTCGCTGGAGGCTCCAGACTGGGGACCGTCGCTGGAGGCTCCGGACTGGGGCCCGTCGTTAGAGGCTCCGGACTGGGGACCGTCGTTGGAGGCTCCTGACTGGAGACAGTCGCTGGAGGCTCCAGACTGGGGACCGTCGCTGGAGGCTCTGACCTGGAGACATTCGCTGGAGGTTCTGGCCTGGGGACCGTCGCTGGAGGCTCCGGATTGGGGACCGTCGTTGGAGGCTCCGGACTGGAGACAGTCGCTGGAGGCTCTGGCCTGGGGACCATCGCTGGAGGCTCCAGACTGGGGACCGTCGCTGGAGGCTCCGGACTGGGGCCCGTTGTTGGAGGCTCCGGACTGGGGACAGTCGCTGGAGGCTCTGGCCTGGGGACCATCGCTGGAGGCTCCGGACTGGGGACCGTCGCTGGAGGCTCCGTGCCCTGAATTTTCACTGCAGGCTCAGGGCCATGGAACATCACTGGAAGCTTTGGGCCATGGATTATTACTGGAGGCTCCGGGCCATAGATTATCACTAGAGGCTTCCTGCCATGGATCATCACTACAGGCTCCGGGTCATGGATCATCACTGGAGGTTTCGTGTCATTGATTATCACTGGAGGCTCCGGGCCATGGATTATCACTGGAGGCTTCGTATGTGGATCTGGAATAGGTCTCACCGGACTGGGGAGATGCACTGGAAGCCTGGTGCGTGGAGCAGTGGAGGTCTCGAGTGTAGAGCTGGCACAACCCGTCTTGGCTGGATGCTCACTTCCGCCCGGCAAATGCGGGTTCGCTGGCACAGAGCGCACCGGCCTGTGAATGCTCACTGGAGACATAGTGCGCATCACCGCATAACACGGTGCCTGACCGGTCACATGCTCCCCATGGTAAGCATGGGGAGTTGGCTCAGGTCTTAACCCTGACTCCGTCAATCTCCCCGTGTGCTCCCCTCTTTTTTTTTGGAGCTGCCTCTCGGGCTTCCATGACCGGGTCTTCCTCCCCGGTCCAGCTCGTCCTCCAAGTTGGCGCACACTGCTTTTTAAGGTGGGTAATTCTGTCAGCATTCTAGGTGAATGGATAAGGCGGATTCAGGCACAGGACACAGGTATGAGTAAAAATCTTAGCTTTACTCAATATCAACAATGTTCCAACAAGGATAAACATAAATATCCAGAGCACATAAATGAAACCACTTAACAACAACAATCAGGCACAAAACAAAAGGGGAAGCCAGAGGGTTAAATAAGAAACACTGATTATGGGATGGAAACCAGGTGTGTACAATGAAGACAAAACAAAACGAAAATGAAACATGGATCGGTGGTGACTAGAAAGCCGGTGACGTCAACCGCCGAAAGCCGCCTGAACATGGAGAGGGACCAACTTCGGTGGAAGTTACATAGATGACCTGGAGCCAGGGTGTTTTGCGACAAATATGAAACGAGGGCCAGCCAACGTGAGCCAGCCAACGAGAGCATACAGGTCGCAGTGGTGGGTAGTATATGGGGCTTTGGTGACGAAATGGATGGCACTGTGATAGACTACATTCAATTTACTGAGTAGAGTGTTGGGGCTTGTAAATGACATCGCCGAAGTCAAGGATCGGTAGGATAATATGAACAGTCTACGGAAAAAAGGAGTTAAATATGTGTCCAAAAACAAAAATATTTCCTGAGCTCTATTATATCTGCTAGATATACTGTAGGACAGTCATTTCAAAAGCGTATTCCTTCTTATGTCTGTTTTGCCATTTATGAATGTGTTATTCAATGTGTTTCTACGAGCTTTAGAAGTAAAGGCAAAATTAAATGTTAAAAAAATTCAGTATGACTCGGAGATAACTCTTTGGAGTAATAAGAGATTGAAAGAGAAGTGGTAACATGGCTCAGTGTCAGCTTCTTCTAAATAGTGGGCTTTCAGACTCTTACTTACTGACTTCCTCACTCCTCTTCACTGCCTGTGGAGCATAAGGCCTCAATAAGTCCATGTTATGCCTGTGGAGCATAAGGCCTCAATAAGTCCATGTTATGCATGTGGAGCATAAGGCCTCAATAAGTCCATGTTATGCATGTGGAGCATAAGGCCTCACTCAATAAGTCCATGTTATGCATGTGGAGCATAAGGCCTCAATAAGTCCATGTTATGCATGTGGAGCATAAGGCCTCAATAAGTCCATGTTATGCATGTGGAGCATAAGGCCTCAATAAGTCCATGTTATGCATGTGGAGCATAAGGCCTCAATAAGTCCATGTTATGCATGTGGAGCATAAGGCCTCAATAAGTCCATGTTATGCATGTGGAGCATAAGGCCTCAATAAGTCCATGTTATGCATGTGGAGCATAAGGCCTCAATAAGTCCATGTTATGCATGTGGAGCATAAGGCCTCAATAAGTCCATGTTATGCATGTGGAGCATAAGGCCTCAATAAGTCCATGTTATGCATGTGGAGCATAAGGCCTCAATAAGTCCATGTTATGCATGTGGAGCATAAGGCCTCAATAAGTCCATGTTATGCATGAGGAGCATAAGGCCTCAATAAGTCCATGTTATGCATGTGGAGCATAAGGCCTCAATAAGTCCATGTTATGCATGTGGAGCATAAGGCCTCAATAAGTCCATGTTATGCATGTGGAGCATAAGGCCTCAATAAGTCCATGTTATGCATGTGGAGCATAAGGCCTCAATAAGTCCATGTTATGCATGTGGAGCATAAGGCCTCAATAAGTCCATGTTATGCATGAGGAGCATAAGGCCTCAATAAGTCCATGTTATGCATGTGGAGCATAAGGCCTCAATAAGTCCATGTTATGCATGAGGAGCATAAGGCCTCAATAAGTCCATGTTATGCATGTTACATTGCAGCCTATGCAGCTGTTTGTCTTTTTTACTTCAAATTTAGGCTCTCCAGATTCAATAATATATTTATTTATTTTTATTTTACCTTTATTTAACTAGGCAAGTCAGTTAAGAACAAATTCTTATTTTCAATGACAGTCTAGGAACAGTGGGTTAACTGCCTGTTTAGAGGCAGAACGACAGATTTGTACCTTGTCAGCTCGGGGTTTGAACTAGCAACCTTCCGGTTACTAGTCCAACTCTCTAACCACTAGGCTACCACCCCATATAAACGTCTACCCCACGCCTTTCTACAGTTCTTCTCATCTGAATAAAACAGGATGCATTTTGTCCATAGCCAATAACTCAGTCTTTTAGAATCCTATCTGTAAGAACAGACGCCGGCGATGAGAAGCATGGGGAGTTGAACATTTAATGTAGGACAGACATGGAACAGGACAAGAACAGCATCAGAACCAGGTAACAAATGACATACGAACATGAATGTAGCAGCAGGGAACAGAGCTGGGGAACTGACAAATATAGTGGAGGTAATAAACAGGTGATTGAGTCCAGGTGAGTCCAATAAATCGTTGATGCGTGTGACGAGGGAAGGCAGGTGTGCGTAATGATGGTGACAGCAGTGCGTTATGCAGGGCAGCCTGGCGCCCTCGAGCACCAGGGTGGAAGAGCAGGAGCAGGCGTGACAATATCTGCTGTTTTAATACCCCTGTCCAGCACATACTGTACACATCAACCAATCCCTGCAGTCTTTACTCATAACCCCACACTCACACTCAAACGTACACACACACACACACACACACACACACACACACACACACACACACACACACACACACACACACACACACACACACACACACACACACACACACACACACACACACACACACACACACACATGGCTCCTGATTCCAGTTTTATGGGCAAAAGTCAGAGAAGCCATGATTTATAATCAACTAGCCTATAAATTCTACAAACTAATCCATATCAATGCAAAGGGGGAGTGCTTGTTAATAAATGCTTGCTTCCTCTTGAGGCAGACAGATTTATCCCTGTGTACAGGAGATGTTTTTGAACAAAAAAGATTACAAAAATGTGATATTTGCAATTCAATGACACAAATATTTCTGATGGCGAGAAAAGGGAATTTTCTTTTCCCTTTCAAGTTTCCTCCCGGCTGATAAACAGGATATTCTACTTGGACAATGGGGACAGGAAGTGGACTTTACTCTGTCTGTTTGTCTCCGAGGGCTGGGCACGCTGGCTCGATCACTTTCTAATCTTTGCGGTCAAGATGCACCAATTAAATATCTGAATCAGAGGAAACAGACACTGTCTTAGGAACTTGGAACGCGCCGACGCCAGCAGTTAAACAATGGTCTTGACCTATCCTTCGGATAAATCATTACAGCCCTGACAAGAGGGTCACAAAGGAAAACAAAGAACCCAAAACTGGTATTATCAACACAATTTAGGCTAACACCCTAGTTTCAGGAAATCACTGTCGCTGAGAGGGAAACATATAGAAACAGAAACGTAGTCGGTCCAGTTTCCCTGGCTTTGAGTGCAGTATTCACGGTCTCAGCTCAGCTCAGACATGAACAAATTACATCTTGTAAGATTTTCCCTGAGTTGCACATTCCAGAGTGGGCGGCCTCTATGGAATTAATGCAAACTGTGACATGTCCTATTGATCAAGGCACGAGGGAGGACCTTGCCTCGCTCCGCCTCACTGTGTGTGTGTGTGTGGAGTGGGAAATTCAACCCCTGTACATAATATGACCCTTCAGATGGAACCATAAGGACAGCTTGGCATTGTGTCCCTCAAAACTGAGCACTGAACATGGGTCTGTTGGGCCTCTCAGCACACACACACACACACACACACACACACACACACACACACACACACACACACACACACACACACACACACACACACACACACACACACACACACACACACACACACACACACACACACATAACAGGGTGGGTGGAACAGGGGAGACAGACAGTGACAGCAGTATTTCTGAGGTAATCCTGTCCTTTAATAAGACAGACAATCAAACATGTTCTCTGGATGTAAAATGAAATATTATTTTAAACGAGAGAGGGGTTGTCGGGGGAGAAGGAGATGCGTGTGCCAATTTTCTTTACGGCAATAAAGAAAATTGAGATTTGGGTTTCAGGGTTGCTTTGGGAAGATTGAAAACAAATGTGGGTTTCTCTATCTCTCTCTCTCTCTCTCTTGCTCTCTCTCTCTTTCTCTCTCTCTCTCTCTCTTTCTCTCTCTCTCTCTCTCTCTCTCTCTCTCTCTCTCTCTCTCTCTCTCTCTCTCTCTCTCTCTCACTCTCTCATCTGCTCCCAGGACCCACTCTTTCCTGGCATCCTCAAGATGGAAAATCACGTTAATCCTTCCACCAACACCCCACATGCAAGCATATAAAAACTCACACACGTTCACCTGCACTTACATACACTCAGATAACAAAAATGCTCTCATGTGATTCACACACACACACACACACACACACACACACACACACACACACACACACACACACACACACACACACACACACACACACACACACACACACACACACACACACACACACACACACACACACACACACACACACACACACACACACACACACACAGCTGACTCAGCAGGACAGCAGCAGCAGTTATGTGGTCACTCAGATGGAGGAACACGTGTCGGTCGGGGGAGAACTGACTGGTGAATGACATCATCTCTGAGGCGATAATAATCAGGTTCATAAAGAGCTGGCTTCACTGTAGCACCCAGCGAACACAGCAGACCACGTACTCACAAAATCATCAACTGTGCACACACACACACACACACACACACACACACACACACACACACACACACACACACACACACACACACACACACACACACACACACACACACACACACACACACACACACACACACACACACACACACACACACACACACACACACACACACACACACACACACACACACACACACACACACACACACACACACACACACACACACACACACACACACACACACACACACACACACACACTCACACACGCGTGCGCACATGCAAGCACACACACACACACACACTCGCACACGCGCGCACATGCAAACACACACAGCACCGCTATACTTTTATGGCAATCTGAATCCAATTAACAGGCAACCCACTCAGAGTTCAATTGCCAGAGGGGGGATTCAGTGAAGAAATATCAGGAATGTAATATTTTTTTATGGAGAATTCCTGGGTCTTTGTGATGTTCAACAATGGCTTTGTTCTCACAGAGAAGGAAAGAGTGCTCACCTTCTTTCTCTTGCCCCTGAGAGTGGAGGAATACGATGGAGGAGAGTCTATTTTTCTCTCTTTTCTCTTCTTTAATCACGCTGCTTCGAAGTCATCCATCCGGGGTCAGAAAGAGTTTTGGGTAATCATTGTTTGAGGGATGGTGTCTTGAACACATCTGATTGGATCGGGGGAGGTGGTGGGGGAGGAGGGGAGAGGTGGATGGGGAAGATGGTGGTGTAGGAGGGGAACGGTGGATGGGAGAGGTGGTGGTGGAGGAGGGGAGAGGTGGGGGGAGGTGGTGGTGGTGGAGGGGAGAGGTGGATGGAAACAATGACACACTTTGGCATGGAAGGTGCGTCTAATCCCCTGCGGATACTTTGACACGGTGGTGCCATACAGAAGGAGGGAATAGAAGGTCTGTGATGGATAAAGGATTGGATTGAATATACTCCGACAGGATATGTTAATGTGGAACCAAATCAGTTTCATATGCTGCAGCACAAGTGTCTGGATCGCTCTCGAGACGCAGCACTCTGTATGAAAAGGGTGTTGAAACACACGGTAATTGCTTTCAGTGTGGTTTGGCAGTTGTGTGTGAGCATTCTGACTTTAGTAGCATTTTTTAGACAGGTGGTTTCTCTGTATTATTCTGGCAACATTACTGTACATTTCAAAGAGAAAGAGGGGAAAACCGGACTATGTGCACTTTTAAAACTTGAGAAGCAATAAAAAAAAAGGGGAAAATGGCGACTTTCGAGAAATGGGTCTCAAACCTTCTCTGTGGAAACAGTTTGTGCAGCAGGAGTGATATCGTTCCATACCAAAGTGAATTCTCCTCCTTTCACTCGATAGGAACATAATAAATAATTTCAAAAGGTTACCTTGCTGGGAGCTCTCTGTATAACACAATCACTGTTGTTAGTGGTGGGGAAAAGGACACTGAAATAAATATAATCAGCATTGCAGCCTACTGTCATGAGTCTCTGAATAATTGAAACATTTTGAAAAACACCAGCTGGTGACTCGATAAAATCTAAACATTTAACAATGGCTATTGTTGTCAGGCTGAGATTCCTCGAGCATAGGGGTTTCTTGCCAGGAAACTTGTCTTTCTCCTTTCCCTGACGCTCGTGCACTCCTATTCAATGTCTTCCTCTGTTAACTGACTGAGGACTGACTGTGTGTCATTCCCCTTCTTCCTGGCAGGAAACTGATTTGTGAAGAGTTTTACACAAGATGGCTGCCGTGAATCATCCAGGTGGGTCGACACAGCACTGATGGATGAGGTGACTAACTTACCTAACTCCCATTCTCACAGTACAGTTCTACTTTCACATTCTCAGATACCACGAACAGCCACCTCATTAAGGTAGATGTTTATGGTTTGAATCATAATGCAATCAGCTTTACAATGCTGAGACAGAGAACTGAGAGAGAGGTACTGTCATCACACACACACACACATCATAGATTATGCTTATGGTTGGACCTCTGATAGCCTTCCTGCAGCCCTAGAGCCATGTGTACGCTTTACGGTGACCATATTAGGACAACCTCAAAGTCACAAGGAGTTGGGGAATAAATTCATTCATTTATTTGACAGATTTTTCAAATACATATATATTTTGGCTCAACCACATGAGTACAACAATGCACCCATTAAAAATAATCAATTATTCTTTCCATTGTGGTCTTAATTGGTGACTCTGGTGAGCATGAGGCTGTCCTACTATGGACACTGTACCTATGGCTCTGGGGCTGTGTTCTGTGCTGTCAGATATAACTGATATGTGGGGTTGGAGGTGTGATGGCATCCAGCTGTCTCTGAGCCTGTGGTCTTGACTCCTGACTGAGCTGAGCGATATGGAGGTGCCACTGACAGGCAGCTTGACATATACGTGTGGAGGAGGCAATGAGAACTGGGTCATTCTTATATAGCTGTGATACTCACAGACATGGTATTCTGTAACACTGGCAGGTAGTTTTATTGTTTATTACGAGGTTGTGACATTGTGTGTTGTCTTGAACTATCCCAGTAGGACTCTGACCTCAAGGGAACTAGATAAAATGACAAAACTACAGTATATGACATGAAGAAAGAACATCAGTGTTCCACCATAGTGCCAATGACTAGGATCTACTCTAAAGCAAACCAAATTCCCTCTGGAGACAATGAAGATTAATTAATTAATTGATTGATCGAATGATAGATTGTTTGAGACAACTGCCCATACAATATACTGTATGGTCAATTATTTGGTATCATCAGGCAGACCATGTCTGCTTTCTGTGAAATCAATATTTTCTTTTGATTAAAGTCATCATTAAATTGCAGTCTATCTCCCAATAGACTTGCAGTGTAAAGCCCGGTGTGAACTCAGAGATGAGGACCAAGTGTAGAGATTAATTCAACGATTCAAGACCAAACCAGGTTTAATATTTCAGAGGTTTTCTTTAAGTAAGAGCCCAGAACATTAATGCCCATTTCAGCAAAAGTGGAGAATCTACTGGATGTTGGCAGATGTCAGTCAGTCTTCTGAGGGTGACACACCACGGGACAAAGGCTTTCAGCCATTGCAGTCCTACTTGTGTGAGTTGAAAGAGAGGAGATAGAAATGAATTCCTATGGACATGTGAGGGAGGCTTTAATGTACCGCGATGTCTCACATCTTCTGAAATGTTTCTAACTAATGACAGTTATGACGAGAACTACTTTACTTCAAATCACAGTTTTAGACACTGTTGAAATAAATGAAGAATTGTATACTGTGGTTTTCACAACATTGGTCTGAGAGTGTTGTGAGAAACCACCTCTCATTACACCAACTAATGCCAGCGATAAATCAAGAGGTATAGAAAATACTTGACCAAAAACAACAAGCTAAGCAAAAACAAATGCAACCGTGAGACTAAAGTGTAGAAAACCTGTAGGTGACAACAACATAAAACTATTTATAAATGGGCAGATTGCAGCCGGCGGAAGATCAATAACACTAAATGAAATCAGACAAATCACATGCAACAAATCTAACAGAGTTAGTAAGCCTTTATCCTACTGTGCCAGTCCTCCTACTGTGCCAGTCCTCCTACTGTGCCAGTCCTCCTACTGTGCCAGTCCTCCTACTGTGCCAGTCCTCCTACTGTGCCAGTCCTCCTACTGTGCCAGTCCTCCTACTGTGCCAGTCCTCCTACTGTGCCAGTCCTCCTACTGTGCCAGTCCTCCTACTGTGCCAGTCCTCCTACTGTGCCAGTCCTCCTACTGTGCCAGTCCTCCTACTGTGCCAGTCCTCCTACTGTGCCAGTCCTCCTACTGTGCCAGTCCTCCTACTGTGCCAGTCCTCTTACTGTGCCAGTCCTCCTACTGTGCCAGTCCTCCTACTGTGCCAGTCCTCCTACTGTGCCAGTCCTCCTACTGTGCCAGTCCTCCTACTGTGCCAGTCCTCCCTACTGTGCCAGTCCTCCTACTGTGCCAGTCCTCCTACTGTGCCAGTCCTCTTGCCAGTCCTCCTACTGTGCCAGTCCTCCTACTGTGCCAGTCCTCTTACTGTGCCAGTCCTCCTACTGTGCCAGTCCTCCTACTGTGCCAGTCCTCCTACTGTGCCAGTCCTCCTACTGTGCCAGTCCTCCTGCCACTCCTACTGTGCCAGTCCTCCTACTGTGCCAGTCCTCCTACTGTGCCAGTCCAGTCCTACTGTGCCAGTCCCAGTGCCAGTCCTCCTACTGTGCCAGTCCTCTTACTGTGCCAGTCCTCCTACTGTGCCAGTCCTCCTGTGCCAGTCCTCCTACTGTGCCAGTCCTCCTACTGTGCCAGTCCTCTTACTGTGCCAGTCCTCCAGTGCCTCCTACTGTGCCAGTCCTCCTACTGTGCCAGTCCTCCTACTGTGCCAGTCCTCCTACTGTGCCAGTCCTCCTACTGTGCCAGTCCTCCTACTGTGCCAGTCCTCCTACTGTGCCAGTCCTCCTACTGTGCCAGTCCTCCTACTGTGCCAGTCCTCCTACTGTGCCAGTCCTCCTACTGTGCCAGTCCTCCTACTGTGCCAGTCCTCCTACTGTGCCAGTCCTCCTACTGTGCCAGTCCTCCTACTGTGCCAGTCCTCCTACTGTGCCAGTCCTCCTACTGTGCCAGTCCTCCTACTGTGCCAGTCCTCCTCCTACTGTGCCAGTCCTCCTACTGTGCCAGTCCTCCTACTCCTCCCTACTGTGCCCAGTCCTCCTACTGTGCCAGTCCTCCTACTGTGCCAGTCCTCCTACTGTGCCAGTCCTCCTACTGTGCCAGTCCTCCTACTGTGCCAGTCCTCCTACTGTGCCAGTCCTCCTACTGTGCCAGTCCTCCTACTGTGCCAGTCCTCCTACTGTGCCAGTCCTCCTACTGTGCCAGTCCTCCTACTGTGCCAGTCCTCCTGTGCCAGTCCTACTGTGCCAGTCCTCCTACTGTGCCAGTCCTCCTACTGTGCCAGTCCTCCTACTGTGCCAGTCCTCCTACTGTGCCAGTCCTCCTACTGTGCCAGTCCTCCTACTGTGCCAGTCCAGTCCTCCTACTGTGCCAGTCCTCCTACTGTGCCAGTCCTCCTACTGTGCCAGTCCTCCTACTGTGCCAGTCCTCCTACTGTGCCAGTCCTCCTACTGTGCCAGTCCTCCTGCCACTGTGCCAGTCCTCCTACTGTGCCAGTCCTCCTACTGTGCCAGTCCTCCTACTGTGCCAGTCCTCCTACTGTGCCAGTCCTCCTACTGTGCCAGTCCTCCTACTGTGCCAGTCCTCCTACTGTGCCAGCCAGTCCAGTCCCTACTGTGCCAGTCCTCTTACTGTGCCAGTCCTCCTACTGTGCCAGTCCTCCTACTGTGCCAGTCCTACTGTGCCAGTCCTCCTACTGTGCCAGTCCTCCTACTGTGCAAGTCCTCCTACTGTGCCAGTCCTCTTACTGTGCCAGTCCTCCAAGGGTCTCATTCCTTGATACTCCTCTAGGTAAAAAAAAACTCCCCAAATATCAAAACGCAGAAATCCCCTCGTCCCAAAACCATAAAACATAAAAATCTCTAAAAACTGAACTAACTTGGCCGACCTTGAAACGAAAGGAATTCAACTACTTTACTTTTCCAACATCTACAAAAAAAGGAGCATTTTAGGATGGGGTCCGAAGAGACTTCTCTTATTTTGATGCCTGTATAAAGTCTCTAGGTCAACCGTTTACAAACAAAGGAGCATTTGCTGTTTTATCCGAAAATCAGATTTGTTTCTACATTTTCAAACTATTCCATTTGAGTTTTACCTACACTATTCTAATAAATCATATGTAGACATATTTAGTTGTCAGAGGTGTGACAGTCTACAGCTGTGACAGTCTGACAGTGGATGTGATCAGAGATTTCAGCAACCGACTATTATCATCCCCTGTCACAGACAGACAGACAGCATCTTCAGAACTCTGACGGAGCTTCCACAGTTCCACATCTACCTTCTAATTCTACACTTCCATTCTACCATTATCTAGCTAAATTCTTTTTTTTTTCAGGGGGATGTATGTGGAGCTGCTGTTTCCATTCAGACCTTGTGTCTGTGCTTTGAGGGCTTCTAGTGTTCAGACCTGCTGGGAGAGCCTCTTTTGCTTTTTTAAAATCATGCCACGAAAGCCTGTATTCAACCTCGCAACACTGCAATTAATTTCTATGCCCATGTCAGGAGCCTCTGGGAAATTTTACCTGTTATTGCCTTCCTGGGTAAGTATGTTCTTTTTGTCGCCACTTCCGGATACCAAACTAGCACAACATGAGCCCCAGCCAGGCTCCAGTGCATTTCTGTTCCATGGCTGTCTGATATGCCATTGCAAATTTAAATCATGTGTAAGAGCTGGTGATTTGATATGCTGAACTTATCAAAGTTATAGCTACCAAATGATAAAATAAATTGGTTTACAAACAATACCTACACGAGGCCTGATGTTTTAATTACTTCAAAATGATTGCTTTTCCTTTATTTTTCAACTGGTGTGATCCCCCAGAGATGTTCTTTCTTTGTTTGTTTAGGGTTGACATGCAGTGGTTTGTTTTTCCACAAAGGATCATGACAAACATTTATTCAACCATAGATTTGCCAGATGTAACTACAGCAGTGATGCATAACTGGGGAGGTTACCTCCCTAAGCCACATGTTTCAATATGAGTCAGATAAGCACTGATACTGTTGCATGTTGATACCTCCTTATGTGATAGCAACCACTCCTACAGATCTGGACTGATTAGCAATGCAAGAGGCTGTGTGCTGTCTACTGTACATCAATGTGTGCAAGGGTTGTCTAAACATCAAATATTGGATTTTATCTAGGACGTTTTCATACTGAGGTTATGTTCTGAGGCTCTAGGAGGTAGCCCTTTCCTGCAGTCAATGACCAAAAAACGCCCTCTTTGGCCTCATGTGTGGAATGTAATTAATATTATTTTCACAATTTCTTAATTAATAAAGATAAGAAAAGAAAAGACTATAATCATATTTTTCTATTTCAAAACAGTTTTGTTATATTTCAGTCTTCTGTGATGTTTATTAAGTGTAATATTGGGATGCAAACTGAAAATGTAATACATTTCAACTCTATATCTGATATGATACAGGTGTCTTCTTTGTTTAAGCCCACAACCATGTGTCTGAGGTGTATACTTTTGTTTCAAAGTAGATGTGTTTAAGACTACCAAGAAACACCCTGCGTGAGCCTGATTTAGCTCACCGCAGTAAAAGTTGAAGTTACAAGCTGTAAGATGTAACAATCATAGGAAAAATCATAATACCCATCCACACAGTCTATGAGTTCTCCTACTGGTCTATTTTCCCTGTGCATTTCAATTCAGCCATACGTTTCTGTCATACGGGAACGACAGGTCTACTACGGCATCAGGACCACAGCTTGGTACAGCGCTGACTGGAAGAAACCAGAACAAGACAGAGGGTTAAACTATGACTCTGTTTCCACCCAATGATTGCCAAACGAGAGGTTTGTTTCGTGTGTGTTACTCTTCCAAACATCTGTTCTTATCTCAGAGTTTGTGTACACTATGGTATTTACACACAGGTCAAGACAACTGCCAAATAGGAATAATCATTTGGAAATATGGATTACAATTTGTCTACAGCATGTGTTCCTTCCTTCCTTCCTTCCTTCCTTCCTTCCTTCCTTCCTTCCTTCCTTCCTTCCTTCCTTCCTTCCTTCCTTCCTTCCTTCCTTCCTTCCTTCCTTCCTTCCTTCCTTCCTTCCTTCCTTCCTTCTTTCCTTTCTTTCTTTCTTTCTTCCTTCCTTCCTACCAATGTTACTTACTAGATAACTGTACTTGGACAAACATCAAATCCATTTCAGAAGTAGGCCAAAATGGGTCAAATTGCTAAACCACAAAACTAGTCATTCTACAGAGGGCCAAAAGCACAATGGGACAAGTCATCTTCCAAATCCTCAATCAAACTCATTAACTCCATTCTTGTCTTCAATACTGTAGTTATCAACAACAGTTCAATAGTTATTTCAAAACATGACATCATAGAATGCGGAACCCCACATTGCGGCCTAGGTGTTTTAAATTGCACATAAAATGCTTTTCATGCAAAAGTTAAGAGCGCAAAAGTCAGCAGAACCCAATTAGGCCGAACCATGAAAGAGCGTGCTCTTAGCCTGCAGGTGAATAAAGTCCATTATAACAAGACGAAGAGAAGGGGGGAAGGACATGGGAATTAGCCATTTGAAGTGACGAAGTGGCCCGGCGGCTATTTGCCCGAGCAAATTTTCATGGGGTATTAAGAACCGGCATTAATTAAGTGCAGGTTCCCGAAAAGTAGTTTCCATCAATTAATTTGGATTTAAACGCTCCCCGCAAATGTGGCATTTAGGCTCCAGTAATTATCATGAAAGGGATGTTTCATACTTGCGACAGATACAGGGGATGACTTGTAATGTTATTTTACTGTAACTACCTTTATTCATTCCCATGCCATTATGAAGCAGGTGAATAGACTATTGTCTGAACTGTCCTATTCTGTGACATTCTTAATATTAACAACCAAGAATAACCTTTTTATTCAATCTTTTGTATCGACTAAAGCATTGTTGGAGTAACTATTGAGTATAAATTCAATGTGTCAGAGTCTTTTAGAGTTGGATAACATGGATCAGCAGAACTGATGATCTGTTTCCATATTCTGTGGCTGTGCCGTGGGATGTCAAGGTCTGCTTCGGCTATTGATGTCCTCTCTGAATAGCTTATACGTCTTGTGACCTTGGTAACATATGAAAATGAGACGAGTCAGTGAGACGTAAGAGATGGGTGAATGATGCATTAACAACTAATCAAAACAAACAGAGGGAAACACGCGGCTTGGGTAAATAAATAAAAGGTTGCGGATTGGAAATGAGGTTGTGACCTTTTTGTCCTGTAGTGACTGGATGAGAGGCTAGGGTGCCAGTTTAGACACATTAATTAGTCTGGTGAAGATTGCCATGGACGAACTTACCAATTTGTGGATTTGGGGAATGGAGAACCTGGCATCACAGACAACAAATAAACACACCAGCCACACGTGGTGGTGTGTTTACCAGCCACACGTGGTGTATATGTGTATAGTTTTGTTTACAACACTGTTACATGTTAGCATACGCTCTTATCCAGAGCAATTTACAGGCACGATTAGGGTTAAGTGCCTTGGTCATAGGGCACTTATGGGCACATGGACAGATTTTTCACCTAGGCGGTTCAGGACCTCGAACTAGCAAACCTTCTGTTAATGGCCACAAGCTTTTAACCACTAGGCTACCTGTTGCCCTGTTGGAGCAGGAAATACAAGCATTTCTCTGCACCTGCGATATCTGCTAAACCGGTGTACATGACCAATGCAATTTGATTTGATGCTCTCACACAGTCACACACAGTATCTGCTAATGTGCTGTACGGAGTGAACCTGTGCACATTTAGGGCACCAACACAGCAGAATTGAGCCAGGAGCTTCAACACTCTAATTTATTGTGGAAATTGACTCACTGAAGCTGCCTTTTCTTTCCATTTTAATCATCTCAGTCCATTCTGTCAGTCCATTCTGTCAGTCCATTCTGTCAGTCCAATCTGTCAGTCCATTCTGTCAGTCCATTCTGTCAGTCCCATTCTGTCAGTCCAATCTATCAGTCCCATTCTGTCAGTCCAATCTGTCAGTCCAATCTGTCAGTCCATTCTGTCAGTCCATTCTGTCAGTCCCATTCTGTCAGTCCAATCTATCAGTCCCATTCTGTCAGTCCAATCTATCAGTCCCATTCTGTCAGTCTAATCTATCAGTCCCATTCTGTCAATCCAATCTGTCAGTCCAATCTGTCAGTCCATTCTGTCAGTCCATTCTGTCAGTCCAATCTGTCAGTCCCATTCTGTCAGTCCGATCTATCAGTCCCATTCTGTCAGTCCAATCTATCAGTCCCATTCTGTCAGTCAATTCTGTCAGTCCAATCTATCAGACCCATTCTGTCAGTCCAATCTGTCAGTCTAATCTATCAGACCCATTCTGTCAGTCCAATCTGTCAGTCCATTCTGTCAGTCCAATCTGTCAGTCCAATCTGTCAGACCCATTCTGTCAGTCCAATCTATCAGTCCCATTCTGTCAGTCCAATCTGTCAGTCCATTCTGTCAGTCCAATCTGTCAGTCCAATCTGTCAGTCCAATCTATCAGTCCCATTCTGTCAGTCCATTCTGTCAGTCCATTCTGTCAGTCCATTCTGTCAGCCCATTCTGTCAGCCCCATTCTGTCAGTCCAATCTATCAGTCCCATTCTATCAGTCCAATCTGTCAGTCCATTCTGTCAGTCCAATCTATCAGCCCCATTCTGTCAGTCCAATCTGTCAGTCCAATCTGTCAGTCCATTCTGTCAGTCCATTCTGTCAGTCCAATCTATCAGGCCCATTCTGTCACCCCATTCTGTCAGTCCATTCTGTCAGTCCAATCTATCAGTCCCATTCTGTCAGTCCAATCTGTCAGTCCCATTCTGTCAGTCCAATCTGTCAGTCACATTCTGTCAGTCCAATCTGTCAGTCCAATCTGTCAGTCCATTCTGTCAGTCCAATCTGTCAGTCCATTCTGTAAGGTCAAAGGGAGTACTGATTTACAGCCTTTTCCTAATTACTTAGGTTACATTTCCCTCAGGCTGTGTTTTTACCCATGATTCATAGACTCTCAGGAAAACGTCCTATTCGGCTCTAATTAAGCATAAGGTCAGTCACTAATCATCACCTCTCACCAGTGGGTGTGTGTGTGTGTATGTGCCTGTGTGCGTGTGTGTGCGTGTGTGTGCGTGTGTGTGTGTATGTGCATGAGTGTGTGCATGTGTGAACAACTGGCCCTGGCTGACACCAACAGAGTTTCACAGCTCCCATAAACAGAGCGGGAAAAAATCATAAATCTCCTCAAACGCAACATAAAGGACTTGTCCCAACATGCATTATTCTAGCACAGTTATGAAAGCTAATGATGTGACTTGGAGCATACTTTTCTCAGTATATGAACAAATTGGCCCAGTTGGTAGAGAATGGCGTTTGCAACGCCAGGGTTTTGAGTTCGATTAACACGGGGGGACACGTATGAATTGTAGGCACTCACTTCTGTAAGTCACTTCCGCTAGATGACTAAAATGTAAATATATTGATTTATTTGTGAAGAATGCATGAAACCCTTATAAAGGGAGATAGAATATAACAGCGTTAGTGTAACGAGGCAACGGTACTCTTGAAAGATTGATTCCTAACCACTCTTAACCCTCCTCCACTTCACACATAACACACACCCCCACATACATCGGCATGCATATTACGTCTCCATGCATATTACGTCTCTATGCATATTACGTCTCTATGCATATTACGTCTCCATGCATATTACGTCTCCATGCATATTACGTCTCCATGCATATTACGTCTCCATGCATATTACGTCTCTATGCATATTACGTCTCCATGCATATTACGTCTCCATGCATATTACGTCTCCATGCATATTACGTCTCCATGCATATTACGTCTCCATGCATATTACGTCTCCATGCATATTACGTCTCCATGCATATTACGTCTCCATGCATATTACGTCTCCATGCATATTACGTCTCCATGCATATTACGTCTCCATGCATATTACGTCTCCATGCATATTACGTCTCCATGCATATTACGTCTCCATGCATATTACGTCTCCATGCATATTACGTCTCCATGCATATTACGTCTCCATGCATATTACGTCTCCATGCATATTACGTCTCCATGCATATTACGTCTCCATGCATATTACGTCTCCATGCATATTACGTCTCCATGCATATTACGTCCCCATGCATATTACGTCTCCATGCATATTACGTCTCCATGCATATTACGTCTCCATGCATATTACGTCTCTATGCATACTACATCTCCATGCATATTACGTCTCTATGCATATTACATCTCCATGCATATTACGTCTCCATGCATATTACGTCTCCATGCATATTACGTCTCCATGCATATTACGTCTCTATGCATATTACGTCTCCATGCATATTACGTCTCCATGCATATTACGTCTCCATGCATATTACGTCTCCATGCATATTACGTCTCCATGCATATTACGTCTCCATGCATATTACATCTCCATGCATATTACGTCTCCATGCATATTACGTCTCTATGCATATTACATCTCCATGCATATTACGTCTCTATGCATATTACATCTCCATGCATATTACGTCTCCATGCATATTACGTCTCTATGCATATTACGTCTCCATGCATATTACGTCTCCATGCATATTACGTCTCCATGCATATTACGTCTCCATGCATATTACGTCTCCATGCATATTACATCTCCATGCATATTACGTCTCCATGCATATTACGTCTCCATGCATATTACGTCTCCATGCATATTACGTCTCTATGCATATTACGTCTCCATGCATATTACATCTCCATGCATATTACGTCTCCATGCATATTACGTCTCCATGCATATTACGTCTCCATGCATATTACGTCTCTATGCATATTACGTCTCCATGCATATTACGTCTCCATGCATATTACGTCTCCAAACCAACTCATTTCCACTGATGTTTATGGCCTATGAGTACCAGCGCGGCGATCCCATGTGCAATGACTTAGCCGCTGTCTGCACTAGCTGCTAGTCCCCTTCCTCCTCATCCTTCTCCAGTCATCTAGCCCCCCCCACCAATATTGCTGTAATCCTTCACATGCACACGCATACACACACACACACACACACACACACACACACACACACACACACACACACACACACACACACACACACACACACACACACACACACACACACACACACACACACACACACACACACACAGAGTCAGTCACCTCTAATGAGTGACCACAGTCAGATCTGGAGTGTGTGACCATTAACTGTGAGAGGGGGTGCATTGTTCTGAGCGAGTGACCCTGTGTTCAACCTGTGACAGGTCTCTCTGCTCCCAAGCCATATACATCTACACCATAACCACCAGACCTTACAGACCTCACATAACCCCCAGGTCAAAGGACCTAGCCTGCCCAGATGCATTAAGTTTGAGGAGCAATGACCACAAATAGGTAGAAGATAAAACACTGTCAATGAATGGGATGTACACATCTTCATCTTGTGTTTCAGTCTTTCTAGATCAAGACTGGGTCGGTTGTTCCCTCCCTCTCCCCCATCTTGTGTTTTACAACTTTTGGAACTAACACAACACATCTGCTTGGTATTTACAACACAAGCTGTGTTATGATATTGCTTTTCTTAGCTTGTAAAACAAAGAAATGTCTACTTGATTTCTCCATTGACGTCAAGCATAGTTGCATTTCTTTTTGGAAGGAATGGAATGGGATCAAAGTTTATGATCCTCTACCAGATATACTGAAAAATCTATTTCAGCCGATATCAGAGAGCTTGGCAGTCATTTCAGTCCAATGATGGAACCAGAAATGCAGCAGCCCTATGCAGTGGTGTAAAGTACTTAAGTAAAATTACTTTAAAGTACTACTTAAGTATTTTTTGGGGTATTTGTACTTTACTTGCTATTTATAATTCTGATAACTTTTACTTTTACTTCACTACATTCCTGTAGAAAATAATGCTTTTTACTCCATACATACTCATTATATTTAGAATTTATCAAGAGAACATCTCTGGTCATCCCTACTGCCTCTCATCTTGCGGACTCACTAAAATGCAGGTATGTAAGGTATGTCCGAGTGTTGGAGTATGCCCCTGGCTATCCACTTTATAATTTGCTTTATTAAATGGTGACGTCTGGTTTGCTTAATATAAGGAATTTGAAATTATTTATACTTTTACTTTTGATACTTAAGTACATTTTAGCAATTACATTTACTTTGATACTTAAGTATATTTAAAAATCAAATACTTTTTGAATTTTACTCAAGTAGTATTTTCCTGGGTGACTTTCACTTTTATTTCAGCCATTTTCTGGAAGTGGCGCAGCGGTCTAAGGCTCTGCATCTCAGTGCTAGAGGCATCACTACAGACACCCTGGTTCGATGCCAGGCTGTATCACAACCGGTCGTGATTGGGAGTTCCATTGGGCAAAATTGGCCCAGTGTCGTCCGGTTTTGGCCAGTGTAGGCCGTCATTGTAAATAAGAATTTGTTCTTAACTGACTTGCCTGGTTAAATGTAAAAATATATATATATAAAAAATTAAGGTATCTTTATTTTTACTCTAGTAGGACAATTGGGTACTTTTCCACTACAGGCCCCATATCATGTCAACCAATGTAAGACCTGTCCTGAGTGATCTATGATAGCAATAACAGGCTACCAGAGACAGTCAGTCAGACAGACTGCTGAGCAGCCAGCCAACCATGTAGGTCACCCTCTCGTCCTGGGTGTGTTCCTGTAGGGATATATGGTAATGAATGGAGGATTAAATGTGCCAGACTCTTCACACAGACCATTGCAATTCTCCTGTGCCCAAAGTGGCAGAAACAAAAGGCCGTAATAGCTTGGCCTCTGACTCAGACCGCATTGTTATGAACTTGCAGAAGGACACTGATGTCTTCCAGGACAAATGGCTCTCTGGGGTTAAGACACCAGCCAGTCCATACGTGTTGGTATAAGAGACCAGTAGTATTCAGTCAGGAGCAGACCTGTCAATTCCTATCAACCACATAGGTTGATACAAAAAAAGTCCAGACAGTGATTGCTTCCATAGGTGTCACATGATCCAGACAGTTTCTTGGCAGCTGCTACTGTCGGACTGTTAAATGTAGTAATAATAATAATAATATATGCCATTTAGCAGACGCTTTTATCCAAAGCGACTTACAGTCATGTGTGCATACATTCTACGTATGGGTGGTCCCGGGATTGAACCCACTACCCTGGCGTTACAAGCGCCATGCTCTACCAACTGAGCTACAGAAGGACCACAGTCTGATGCGTATGCAGCCAGCACCCGTAGTCAAAAGGCATCTCAGAGTAGGAGGGCTGATCTAGGTTTAGGTTCCCTCTGACCATATAATCATATTCATTATGATCTAAAATAACAAACTGACCCTAGATCTGCATTCTTACACTGACACTCTTTGTCAATATGGTCCAGGTCTTCCCTAAAGGTTGGACTTGGCAATGTCTTTGCAGCCACTGTTGGAAAGTTAGGTGTAGTCTTTTGTATGCAGACATATCTCCTCTCTATCTTAAAGGACGTTGCAGCCAGATCTCCTCGCTAGCTTAGAGGACTATGCAGACATATCTCCTCTCTATCTTAAAGGACGTTGCAGCCAGATCTCCTCGCTAGCTTAGAGGACTATGCAGACATATCTCCTCTCTATCTTAAAGGATGATGCAGCCAGATCTCCTCGCTAGCTTAGAGGACTATGCAGACATATCTCCTCTCTATCTTAAAGGACGTTGCAGCCAGATCTCCTCTTTAGCTTAGAGGACTATGCAGACATATCTCCTCTCTATCTTAAAGGACGTTGCAGCCAGATCTCCTCTTTAGCTTAGAGGACTATGCAGACATATCTCCTCTCTATCTTAAAGGACGTTGCAGCCAGATCTCCTTTTTAGCTTAGAGGACTATGCAGACATATCTCCTCTCTATCTTAAGGGACGTTGCAGCCAGATCTCCTCTTTAGCTTAGAGGACTATGCAGACATATCTCCTCTCTATCTTAAAGGACGTTGCAGCCAGATCTCCTCTTTAGCTTAGAGGACTATGCAGACATATCTCCTCTCTATCTTAAAGGACGTTGCAGCCAGATCTCCTCTTTAGCTTAGAGGACTATGCAGACATATCTCCTCTTTAGCTTAGAGGACTATGCAGACATATCTCCTCTTTAGCTTAGAGGACTATGCAGACATATCTCCTCTTTAGCTTAGAGGACTATGCAGACATATCTCCTCTCTATCTTAAAGGATGATGCAGCCAGATCTCCTCTTTAGCTTAGAGGACTATGCAGACATATCTCCTCTCTATCTTAAAGGACGTTGCAGCCAGATCTCCTCGCTAGCTTAGAGGACTATGCAGACATATCTCCTCTCTATCTTAAAGGATGATGCAGCCAGATCTCCTCGCTAGCTTAGAGGACTATGCAGACATATCTCCTCTCTATCCTAAAGGACGTTGCAGCCAGATCTCCTCTTTAGCTTAGAGGACTATGCAGACATATCTCCTCTCTATCTTAAAGGACGTTGCAGCCAGATCTCCTCTTTAGCTTAGAGGACTATGCAGACATATCTCCTCTCTATCTTAAAGGACGATGCAGCCAGATCTCCTCTTTAGCTTAGAGGACTATGCAGACATATCTCCTCTCTATCTTAAAGGACGTTGCAGCCAGATCTCCTCTTTAGCTTAGAGGACTATGCAGACATATCTCCTCTTTAGCTTAGAGGACTATGCAGACATATCTCCTCTCTATCTTAAAGGATGATGCAGCCAGATCTCCTCGCTAGCTTAGAGGACTATGCAGCCAGATCTCCTCTTTAGCTTAGAGGACTATGCAGACATATCTCCTCTCTATCTTAAAGGACGTTGCAGCCAGATCTCCTCTTTAGCTTAGAGGACTATGCAGACATATCTCCTCTCTATCTTAAAGGACGATGCAGCCAGATCTCCTCGCTAGCTTAGAGGACTATGCAGCCAGATCTCCTCTTTAGCTTAGAGGACTATGCAGACATATCTCCTCTCTATCTTAAAGGATGATGCAGCCAGATCTCCTCGCTAGCTTAGAGGACTATGCAGCCAGATCTCCTCTTTAGCTTAGAGGACTATGCAGACATATCTCCTCTCTATCTTAAAGGACGTTGCAGCCAGATCTCCTCTTTAGCTTAGAGGACTATGCAGACATATCTCCTATCTAGCTTAAAGGATGATGCAGCCAGATCTCCTCTTTAGCTAAAGAATGGTCTGAATTATTCCACTCTCTCAAACCTGTTAAAAAAGTAAAATATGCAGCGATTTCCTGGTGATCATATTTCATGCTTCTCAGTTTTCTCAGTATCGGCGACTTTAATTTCTAAAATTGATTTCTCTGGGAGTCTTGTCAGTTCTCATTCATATTTCAATTTGTAAGCAAATCATCACAGCCTCAGCCATTTGCAGCATCATATAAAATGCTGTTTTCTTGGCTTGATGCTCACATCATGTGACTTAGGCAGCCATCATGTGACTCAAATCCACCTTATGATATATTGATGCAGTGCAGAATTGTGACAACTTGGCGATAGTGTCTTGCAAGCCATCTTAACTGTTGTCTTTGTCATAATTGCATCCCGGTTGGTTTCATGCGTGAATCTCTAAGTCAGTTTGAAGGCTTTTTCCTTTGCTCTTTGCTTCATCGCTGTGTCAAAGCCTGGTAATAGTCATTGTCTTGTTGTATTAATTTCGTGGAAGCAGTTAAACATGAGGAATACATTTAAATAGCACATCCTTTCCTCCTGTCCACTCTCCCCTGCCTCTCTCTCTCTCTCTCTCTCTCTCTCTCTCTCTCTCTCTCTCTCTCTCTCTGATCTGTCCTGATCTGGACTAGATTTTGGTCACATGTCAGGCCTGGGCTGGTCCAGAGAACTAAGGTCAGGATGGTCAAGACGTGTGCCCTCCACGGGACACCCTCCCCCATCCCTCTCTCATCCCCTCATCCTCCCAGCCGTCTCTCCCCAGCTGCTCCTTCAGCTGTGTCCACTGGCCCCTGTCCCACTCCCCAGAGCATGTCCTGTTTATCTAATACACGTCTTCCCGTCTCCAAAGTCCTCCAGCTAGCCATCACAGCTTTTCCATAGCAATATGTGTTATTGTGGAGATTGTGTTGACCAGAGGACACATTTGTCATTGGCTTTTCACATCACTTTTGCGTTTCTTTTTTTTGGACATTCAAGGATCTGCTTGGGAAACTTGGGTAAGAAAATTAAGCATGTCAATGAGTCCAGTTGTATAGTTTAGCAGATTGAAAAAAATATAATATAATAAAATACTGAAAAGAGATTAGTTAATGAATCTACTGTCCATATGAAAGAGCATTATACCCATTAAAAGGTGCCGTATACTGTACGTAGGCTTACAGCTGAGGTAAGAGAGACGCACACCTGTGGTCTGAACAATGGTGGACTGAGAGAAGGCTCAAGTGTTCTCCCCTAACAGCACCACAAGGAAACGGAGAGTGTCTGCTTCCTCTGTATGAACCTAATCAGTGTAGTCTGGATGGAACACAGCTCCTCCTGCTGCTCCTTAGCAGCCCCAGAAAGGTGATCTGGGCCCTTAGCGAACTGACTGGAATCTCAGTGAATTCAACCCCAAAGCAAATAAACACAAGGAAAAAAACATGACAAAAAATAAAGTGTATGTATATATATACAGTTGAAGTTGGAAGTTTAGCCAAAAATTCTCTGTCTTAGGTCAGTTAGGATCACCACTTTATTTTAAGAATGTGAACTGTCAGAATAATAGTAGAGAGAATGATTTATTTCAGCTTTTATTTCTTTCATCACATTCCCAGTGTGTCAGAAGTTTACATACACTCAATTAGTATTTGGTAGAATTGCATTTACATTTTTTTTAAACTTGGGTCAAACGTTTCAGGTAGCCTTCCAGAAGCTGAAGTGAATTTTGGCCCACTCCTCCTGACAGAGCTGGTGTAAATGAGTCAGGTTAGCAGGCCTCCTTGCGCGCACACGCTTTTTCAGTTCTGCCCACAAATTTTCTACAGGGTTGAAGTCAGGACTTTGTGATGGCCACTCCAATACCTTGACTTTGTTGTCCTTATGCCATTCTGCCACAACTTTGGAAGTATGCTTGGGGTGATTGTCCATTTGGAAGACTCATTTGCGACCAAGCTTTAACTTCCTGACTGATGTCTTGAAACGTTGCTTCAATATATTCACATAATTTTCATCCCTCATGATGCCATCTATTTTGTGAATTGCACCAGTCCCTCCTGCATTAAAGCACCCCACAACATGATGCTGCCACCCCCGTGCTTCATGTTTGGGATGGTGTTCTTCGGTTTTGTCTATATAGGACTCGTTTTTACTGTGGATATAGATACTTTTGTATCTGTTTCCTCCAGCATCTTCACAAGGTCCTTTGCTGTTGTTCTGGGATTGATTTGCACTTTTCGCACCAAAGTACGTTCATCTCTAGGAGACACTATGTGTCTCCTTCCTGAGCGGTATGAATGCTGCGTGGTTCCATGGTGTTTATTCTTGCATACTATTGTTTGTGCAGATTAACGTGGTACCTTCAGGGGTTTGGAAATTGCTCCCAGGGATGAACCAGACTTGTGGAAGTCTCCAATTTGCTTTTTGAGGTCTTGGCTGATTTCTTTTGATTTTCCCATGATGTCAAGCAAAGAGGCACTGAGTTTGAAGGTAGGCCTTGAAATACATCCACAGGTACACCTCCAATTGACTCAAATTATGTCAATTAGCCTATCAGAAGTTTCTAAAGCCATGACATCATTTTCTGGAATTTCCCAAGCTGTTCAAAGGCACAGTCAACTTAGTGTATGTAAACTTCTGACCCACTGGAATTGTGATACAGTGTATTATAAGTGAAATTATCTGCCTGTAAACATTTGTTGGAAAAATGACTTGTGTCATGCACAAAGTAGATGTCCTAACCTACTATAGTTTGTTTGTTAACAATACATTTGTGGACGGGTTGAAAACAAGTTTTAATAACTCTAACCTAAGTGTATGTAAACTTCCGACTTCAACTGTGTGTATATATATATATATATATATATATACACAGTTGAAGTCGGAAGTTTTTATATATATATATATATACAGGCTTTGTCTCAGCTGCTGCATGCTTATCTTTATTAAAACAACGTTCCCATGCTTTAAGAGCCGAGGCCTGCCTGGTCTGTCTGGTGTTGTTCTGCTTAAAGCTACAATCTGTGATTATTTTTCACAGAGCGTCAGCCCTGTCACTTGTTTTGGTATAGAGAGTGATGCTGTTAATTAAAACAGTATTGCTAAGGTCACGAGGCATTTATAAGTTATATTCTTGCGAATCAACAGGTAAATATCAAGAATGGAAATGACCATCGAATACATTCCCAGATCTGAGAATCTTTAAGCTTTCATTTATTTCTGGATTACAGTAGAGAAAAGCAGCCAAATTTAACATGTCATAAATTACATACCTACATTCTTCAGCTTGCTTTGATTAGGCAGGCTTGGGCTAATATGTTCCATTCATGTTTGTGTGTGTGTGTGTGTGTGTGTGTGTGTGTGTGTGTGTGTGTGTGTGTGTGTGTGTGTGTGTGTGTGTGTGTGTGTGTGTGTGTGTGTGTGTGTGTGTGTGTGTGTGTGTGTGTGTGTGTGTGTGTGTGTGTGTGTGTAGCCCAGTCTGTTTTGTAAAGGCTTTTCATGCCCCTTTGTGACTATTGTTGAAGGATAAAGAAATTAGAACGTATGAAAACAGCTACAAATCCATAGCATTCATCTGATAAAGATCTGTAAGGCGTTGTAATCTGCATGTTGTCTGAGACACATTTCTTAAATAAGGAATTTATTTATTTATTTTTACATTGGTCGCTGAGTGAGGGAGTGAAACCAGGGAACAGTCGGCTGCTTTCGGAATGATAGAAGACATTGAAATGCTACACTTAGCTTTCTTTCTGATATTCACCAATCATTTCTGGCTGTGCCTTTATTTTTTCTCTGGCTCTGTTTCTATCCCCCCACAGTGTGATCAAATTCGAAGCCAGAAAATACGCTGGGATATGGCAGACGGCATACTTTGAAATTGAGTTTGACAGCATTCGAATAGAGATGATATTTGATATTCAGGAGAAGAGAACAAGAGAGGAAAGGAAGTGATGATAGGAAGAGTGGAGCAGAAGAGAGGAGAGGAAGAGATTAGAGAAAAAGAGGGGAGAAGAAAAGAAGAGGAAGAGGAGAGGAAGAGAGGAGAGGAAGAGGAGAGGAAGAGAGGAGATGAAGAAAGGATAGGAAGAGAGGATAGGAAGAGGAGAGGAAGAGAGGAGAGGTAGAGAGTAGAGGAAGAGAGGAGAGGAAGAGAGGAGAGGAAGAGAGGATAGGAAGAGAGGAGAGGAAGAGGAGAGGAAGAGGAGAGGTAGAGAGGATAGGAAGAGGAGAGGAAGAGAGGAGAGGTAGAGAGTAGAGGAAGAGAGGAGAGGAAGAGAGGAGAGGAAGAGAGGATAGGAAGAGAGGAGAGGAAGAGAGGATAGGAAGAGGAGAGGAAGAGAGGAGAGGAAGAGAGGAGAGAGGAAGAGAGGATAGGAAGAGGAGAGGAAGAGAGGAGAGGAAGAGAGGATAGGAAGAGGAGAGGAAGAGAGGAGAGGAAGAGAGGATAGGAAGAGGAGAGGAAGAGAGGAGAGGTAGAGAGTAGAGGAAGAGAGGAGAGGAAGAGAGGAGAGGAAGAGAGGAGAGGAAGAGAGGAGAGGAAGAGGAGAGGAAGAGAGGAGAGGTAGAGAGTAGAGGAAGAGAGGAGAGGAAGAGGAGAGGAAGAGAGGATAGGAAGAGGAGAGGAAGAGAGGAGAGGAAGCGAAGATAGGAAGAGAGAGAGAGACTCTTTTAATGTGTGTGTGTATGTCTGTGTGTGTGTTTGGTTTGTGCGTGTACCCTGCAAGGCAAATCCCAGCACACATGCCTTTTATTTAATATCAAAGATGCCTGTAATGGCATTCTTCTATAAAACAACGTTAATTAAAGATCAAGTGAAGAGGAAGTTATGCCTTCATTCAGGAGTGAACATACGTTTCTCTCTCTCACCCCCCATCTCTCTCTGACTCCCACTCTCTCAAACATAAACACAGACACACATGAAAACGGTTCATGTCAGTCCCCCCATTTCATTACTCTATTGACGTGTTGCAGGCGGGAAAACGACCAAAAGGCCACATAAGAGGATGTGTACCAAAAATAAAAGCTGTGATTGATTGAAGTCAAATGTTACAACATTATCAAAGGAAAAGTAGTCACAGAAAAAAGACAAAACAATTTAAAAAAAGACAGATAAAGAAAATGTAATAAATAACTTTTAAAGATAATTTTATACATTCATTTTTGGTGAAACATTTTTTTTATGAGGTTCAACCTGGTCTCAGAGCATTTCTCATTACTCTGTACGCAAATCTGGCCATTACATATTATGTTTCATATGGTACAGTATGTATTGGTTTGTGGATGTCCATCACTCATTTCATAAAATATGTTACGATTTACAATTCGTATTATATGTCATGAATTTGCAAAGTGTACAATATGTTACGAAATTGGAAACAATATGTACAATATATTTCAAATTTGCTAAACACATGATATATTATAAATTCTAGCTTGGTGTCTAGGTGGCTACATTTAGCTAGCTGGATAAGGTTAGCTACGCTAGCAGTTAGAGCTAGGCGTTAGGGTTAAGGTTATGTTTAAGTTAAGGAGTTAGGTTAAAGGGTTAAGGTTAGGGGAAGGGTTAGCTCAAAGGGTTAAGGTTAGGCTTAGGGGAAGGGTTAGCTAAAATGCTAAGTAGTTGCAAAGTCGCTAAAAAGAAGCAAGTACACTGAACAAAAATATAAACTCAACAAGTAAAAGTAAAAATATTTACAATTGATACAAGGAAATCAGTCAGTTTTAATAAATGCATTAGGCCCTATCTATGGATTTCATATGACTGGGAATACAGAATATGGGAATATAACTGGGAATATAATTCTGTTGGTCACTGATACCTTAAAAAAGTAGGAGCGTGGATCAGAAAACCAGTCAGTATATGGTGTGACCACCATTTGCTTCATGCAGCGCCACACATCTCCTTCACATAGAGTTGATCAAGCTGCTAATTGTGGCCTGTGGAATTCTGTCCCAATCCTCTTCAATGGCTGTGCGAAGTTGGTGGATATTGGCAGGAACTGGAACATGCTGTCGTACATGTCGATCAAGAACATCCCAAGAATGTTCAATTGGTGACATGTCTGGTGAGTATGCAGGCCATGGAAGAACTGGGACATTTTCAGCTTCCAGGAATTGTGTACAGATCCTTGCGACATGGGGTTGATCATTAACAGCATTATCATGCTGAAACATGAGGTGAAGGCGGTGAATGAATGGCACAACAATGGGCCTCAGGATCCCATTACGATATCTCTGTGCCTTCAAATCAGTAAAATGCAATTGTGTTCGTTGTCCATAGCTTATGCCTGCCCATACCATAACCCCACCTCCACTATGGGGCACTCTGTTCACAATGCTGACATCAGCAAACCACTCGCCCACACAGCACCATCTGCCCGGTACAGCTGAAACTGGGATTCATCAATGAAGAGCACAAATCTCCAGCATGCCAGCAGCCATCTACGGTGAGCATTTTCCAACTTAAGTCAGTTACAAAGCAGAACTACAGTCAGGTCAAGACCTTGGTGAGGACGATGAGCACACCGATGAGCATTCTGTGACAGTTTTTGCAGAAATTCTTTGGTTGTGCAAACCCACAGCTTCATCAGCTGTCCAGGTGGCTGGTCTCAGATGATCCCGCAGGTGAAGTAGCTGGATGTGGAGGACATTATAATGTGGTATGGGCATGAATTAAGCCAGAGCCCTACCCATGCTCGCAACGTTCAGGCCCTACCCTACCCAGGCCCGATTGCTTCTGGGCCCTGCCCGAAACCCGAAATCAGATAGAACTTCCTCCGTTAGTAAATCCATTAACTGCTCTTCTCTGTCTGTCACTTAATCGCTCTGCTTGGGCTGCTCTGCCAGTGGTATTAGAGAAAGGAGGAGATAGGAATCGCATTGGGCAATGAATGGAGGAAGAACAGACTGTCGATCAATCGTGTTCACATTGTCTTGCTGTGTCACGTGGATCCTAAGCTAATTGTCACGCAATCCCTTTTTAAAGTCAGGTTATGAGTTGAGAAACGTGCCTATTTTCCTTGAAAGTATGTAATGCACCGCACGGCCCATTGACGTAGCATGGACAACGTACACAATGGCTGTTAATTCTATTCCAATGGCGTTTCCCATCTCCTCAAAAGTACCCCTAGTTATTGATGAAAAACAGGCCCTACCCGGTCCTAACCCAATGTATAAAATCAGGGCACGTTGGGCTTACAACTGGTAGCAGAGCTCTAGTGGATATTCCTGCAGTCATCATGCCAATTGCACACTCCCTCAAAACGTCAGACATCTGTGGCATTGTGTTGTGTGACAAAATTGCATATTTTAGAGTGGCCTTTCCCAAGCACAAGGTGCACCTGTGTAATGATCATGCTGTTTAATCAGCTTCTTGATATGCCACATCTGTCGGGTGGATGGATTATCTGGCAAAGGAGAAATGATCGCTAACAGGGATCTAAACTAATTTGTGCTCAAAATTGGAGAGAAAAAATGTGCGTGTGGAAAACTTCTGGGATCCCAACCTTTGGGTTGCTAGATTTTCATGTGATACGGCTACCCATCCCCCCCTACCAACCACCTTACTTTTGTTTTTGCCTTAAGTAACCATCTGTCTCATGTAAACTTACCAAACGTAACATATCATACTAATTTGATTCTACCGGATATAAATTGACTATGTTACATTTAGTCTATGAGACCAGGCTGTGAGGTTTCACTCAGCTCATTGCTGATGTAATTTCTTCATTTCTTCATCCCCCTTTCTTCTAGATTT
Source organism: Oncorhynchus keta (assembly GCF_023373465.1). NCBI lineage: Eukaryota > Metazoa > Chordata > Actinopteri > Salmoniformes > Salmonidae > Oncorhynchus > Oncorhynchus keta. The sequence goes on from NC_068428.1 coordinate 32,667,746, forward strand.
TTTTTCCAAGGAAGAAGGGAGGGGAGAACATCATGGCCTGTGACAGATACAGGCATGGGTTGAAGATATGACATTTTGGCATTGTTGAATCATTCATTCATAAACATTCTTATCGGTCACTTAGGAAAGGTGCTTATAGTAAATGTTCAACTGTAGTTGTTCCCAGCAGAGGGAGGGGAGGGAGAGCAAGGGAGAGAGAGCGAGGGAGAGAGAAAGCAGGTAGGGAGATCATAAGAGAGAGAGCGAGAGAGAGAGAAAGCAGGGAGGGAGATCATAAGAGAGAGAGAGAGAGAGAGAAAGCAGGGAGGGAGATCATAAGAGAGAGCGAGAGAGAGAGAAAGCAGGGAGGGAGATCATGAGAGAGCGAGAGAGAGAGAAAGCAGTGAGGGAGATCATAAGAGAGAGAGAAAGCAGGGAGGGAGATCATAAGAGAGAGAGCGAGAGAGAGAGAGAAAGCAGGGAGGGAGATCATAAGAGAGAGAGAAAGCAGGGAGGGAGATCATAAGAGGGAGAGAAAGCAGGGAGGGAGATCATAAGAGGGAGAGAAAGCAGGGAGGGAGATCATAAGAGGGAGAGAAAGCAGGGAGGGAGATCATAAGAGGGAGAGAAAGCAGGGAGGGAGATCATAAGAGGGAGAGAAAGCAGGGAGGGAGATCATAAGAGGGAGAGAAAGCAGGGAGGGAGATCATAAGAGAGAGAGAAAGCAGGGAGGGAGATCATAAGAGAGAGAGAAAGCAGGGAGGGAGATCATAAGAGGGAGAGAAAGCAGGGAGGGAGATCATAAGAGGGAGAGAAAGCAGGGAGGGAGATCATAAGAGGGAGAGAAAGCAGGGAGGGAGATCATAAGAGAGAGAGAAAGCAGGGAGGGAGATCATAAGAGGGAGAGAAAGCAGGGAGGGAGATCATAAGAGAGAGAGAAAGCAGGGAGGGAGATCATAAGAGAGAGAGAAAGCAGGGAGGGAGATCATAAGAGGGAGAGAAAGCAGGGAGGGAGATCATAAGAGGGAGAGAAAGCAGGGAGGGAGATCATAAGAGGGAGAGAAAGCAGGGAGGGAGATCATAAGAGAGAGAGAAAGCAGGGAGGGAGATCATAAGAGAGAGAGAAAGCAGGGAGGAGATCATAAGAGGGAGAGAAAGCAGGGAGGGAGATCATAAGAGAGAGAGAAAGCAGGGAGGGAGATCATAAGAGGGAGAGAAAGCAGGGAGGGAGATCATAAGAGGGAGAGAAAGCAGGGAGGGAGATCATAAGAGAGAGAGAAAGCAGGGAGGGAGATCATAAGAGGGAGAGAAAGCAGGGAGGGAGATCATAAGAGGGAGAGAAAGCAGGGAGGGAGATCATAAGAGGGAGAGAAAGCAGGGAGGGAGATCATAAGAGGGAGAGAAAGCAGGGAGGGAGATCATAAGAGGGAGAGAAAGCAGGGAGGGAGATCATAAGAGAGAGAGCGAGAGAGAGAGAACTCCGTGCTTGTTTAAACAAAGTTAATTATTTGGAAGGCAATCAAACATAATTTAGGATATTTCTGATGTGAGCTTATACCTACAGGACATATCGAAGACAGTGATGGCTTCCAGAGCTCAAAGTGGGGCTGGGATCCAGGTCAAGATCACCACACTTCCCATTGCTAGCATACAGTAACTCTTGTTGACACATTGCTCCAGTACATGTGGTTTGTAAGCCTTGTCTCCTATACAGTCTCCTATACATTGGAGAGGATACTGTTTTGAGAGTACTTGAATCAGCCTGTTGAGCTAAGCAATATACTGTACGAGACAATGACATGAAAGAGACTGTGGATGACAGTCAGGGCCCTATTCAGTCATAACAGAATGCAGTAAACAGCTGGTTGTCAATAACAATAAATGGTAAGCACAAATATCTCCACACAATATCTCAAGATAGCCTTCATGGTAGCTGCACTCCACAAACAAACGTCCATTGAACTCAGGATACTCATAAACTCAGCATACTCATGAACTCAGGATACTCATAAACTCAGGACACTCATAAATTCAGAACACTCATAAACTTAGGACACTCATAAATTCAGGACACTCATAAACTCAGGACACTCATAAATTCAGGATACTCATAAACTTAGGATACTCATAAACTCAGTTTATTCCTATGAAGTCAGTACAATTATAAACTCAGCATACTTCTAAACTCAGCATACTTCTAAACTCAGCATACTTCTAAACTCAGCATACTTCTAAACTCAGCATACTTCTAAACTCAGTATACTTCTAAACTCAGTATACTCATAAACACAGTATCCCTATGAAGTCAGTATGCTTCTGAAGTCAGCATACTTCTAAACTCAGTATACTCATAAACACAGTATACTTATAAACTCAGTATACTCATGAACTCAGTATACTCATAAACTCAGTTTACTCATAAAATCAGTTTACTCATGAACTCAGTATACTTATAAACTCAGTTTACTCATAAACTCAGTATACTTATAAACTCAGTATACGTAGAAACTCAGTATACGTAGAAACTCAGTATACATAGAAACTCAGTATACGTAGAAACTCAGTATACTTATAAACTCAGTATACTCAAACTCACTATACTTATAAACTCAGTATACTCAAACTCACTATAGTCATAAACTCACTATACTTATAAACTCAGTATACTCAAACTCGGTATACTCATAAACTCAGTATACGTAGAAACTCAGTATACTCATAAACTTAGTATACTTATAAACGCAGTACAGTACAATCGTGTTGCTATATTACATGTTGTGAAAACAGTGTTCTCCTACTGGTGCAAGAGTGAAAGTGACTATGAGGATTGAAATGCAAAGTGTTAGCTTGCTCAGAAGACAGAAGGTAATCCTCAGGCCAATCCATGCTCGTCCAGGCGAGACATTATGTACTGGCGACCCACAATGCTCCTCTCTCTCAAAAAGCCTCTCTCAGACACGGCAGACCTCTCCCTCCATAACCTATTACCATTTTGAAGATTTCCCACAAAACCAGTCCACATGGCCGTGGACTTTGGTATTAGGCTGATGGCAAAGGCCACAACGCCAACAAAACAACTACTTAAAGATACTGGAAGGGGGGTGAGTCTATCTAACTCCAAAAAATAAAATGTTATTTGTCACATGCACCAAACACAACGTGAAATTCTTACATACAAGCCCTTCACCAACAATGCAGTTTTAAGAAAATATAGTTAAGAAAATGTCTACTAAAGGAAACATAACTAAAAAAGAACACAATAAAATAACATGAATGTTATTGGTACCAAGTCAATTTGTGGGGGTATGGGTTAGTCGAGGTAATTTGTGCATGTAGGTGGGGGGGGTATATGACTTGGGTGACTGGAGTCTGATCATTTTTGGGGCCTTCCTCTTACACCGCCTAGGATATAGGTCCTGGATGGCAGGACACTTGGCCCCAGTGATGTATTGTGCCGTACGCCCTCTTTACAACTTTCTTGGTGTGTTTGGACCATGATGGTTTGTTGGTGATGTGGACACCAAGGAATTTGAACCTATTGACCCGCTCAACTACAGCGCCATCGATGTGAATGGGGGCGTGTTCAGCCCTAATTTTCCTGTGGTTCCCAATTGTCTCCTTTGTCTTGCTTACGTTGAGGGAGAGGTTGTTGTCCTAGGCCCCACACTGCCATGTCTCGGATCTCCTCCCTATAGGCTGTCTCATCATTGTCGGTGATCAGGCCTACCACCTATGTGTCGTACGAAATCTTAATGATGGTGTTCATGTCGTGCTTGGCCACGCAGTTGTGGGTGAACAGGGTGTACAGGAGGGGACTAAACACGCACACCTGAAGGGCCCCCGCTTTGAGGATCAGCATGGACAATTTTTTGTTGCCTACCCTTACCACCTGGGGCGGCGAGTCAGGAAGTCCAGGATCCAGTTGCATTGAGCTTCATGGACTCTATGGTGTTGAATGCTGAGCTGTAGTAAATGAACAGCATTCTCAAATAGGTGTTCCTTTTGTCCAGGTGGGAAAGGGCAGTGTGGAGTGCCCACTGGCAGGCCTACATGAAGCTGACTGCTAGCCTCCTGTAACCCGACTTGAAATCTACAGTGATGCTGGGGAGCTCGGATGAACCATTTCCCAATATTAATGAGTCATCTAAGCCACCAGAGAGAGAAACACTGAGGAATGTTCAATGTTGCCTTGCTGCAGCTTGACGTTTGGTGCAACTTATCATAATGATGTAGCACTTTTGGTAAAGTGGTAGATTGACTTGAGAGTGTCCATTGTAGAGACAAATTTGTTAGGACTATTACACAGACAAACCCAGACAAAGTTACTATATAATTAATTTTACTTGCAGACTATCAGAATTCATCATTTAGCTTTTATTTGACATCAGTGGGAACTGGGAATAGCATCTAAAATATAATTTGACCAGTGAGATTTGAGTTCTGAACTAATCATTTTGAATCCAGAACTTCTCTTTGTTTTTAACACACCCCCCATAGGGCGAAGCATGAGTCATATTTCCTCATTCAACACTGTAATGACGGCACTTCACTGAAATACCACAGTGGAACTACAAAGACAGTCAAAAGGTTGAAGTAATGTGAATTTCACAGCAATACTCATTTTCTTTTGTATTCTAACATATTGGCTTGGGATTGTATTTATATTTTACCAGATAAATTGACCGTGAACAAATTCTCATTTACAACAGCAACCCGGGGGGGGGGTGAATGAACCAATTGGTAACTGGGGTTGATTAGGTGGCCATGATGGTATGAGGGACAGAATGGGAATTTAGCCAGGACACCGGAGTTAACACCCTTACTCTTACGATAATTGCCATAGGATCTTTACTGACCACAGATAATCAGGACACCTGTTTAACATCCCATCCAAAAGACAGAACACAACACAAGGCAATTTCCCCAATGACTACCCTGGGAATCTTTTTGGACCAGAGGAAAGTCATAGGAAAGTCTCCCACTCAGGAACCAACAACAACCAACCCTGTTTAGCTTCAGAGGCAAGCCATGCAGGGTGGTCTACTGCTGTAACAGTCTGTCGCTACTTCAAAATAAACTCATCTGACAAATAGTGATGCGACTGATATTAAAGAATAATATCAAATCTGTCCATTCATTTTTCAATTCCGAGAGGCATAAAACACCACTCTGAGGACAAATGATGGCAACACTTTCTCTTTGAGAAGGCATTCCATTTGAGGCTGATTGAAAAGACTGAGTGCCCCTAGGTTTAAACAACCCATTACAAGGCACTGTGTCTAGGCTCTTGGCTCCCATCTTCAACAGATAGGCATACTGGAGACGGACCGACACTGGAATATGAAGGGAGAGCAAAGAGAGAGGGAGAGTGATGAGAGAGAGAGAGAGAGATAGAGCAGAGAGAGATAGAGCAGAGAGAGATAGAACAGAGAGCGATAGAGAGACAGAGATCAGAGACAGAGTGAAGCAGAAAAGACAGAGCAGAGAGAGAGAGAGAGAGATGGAGAGCAGAGAGAGGGAGAAGCAGAGATCAAAGAGATATAGAGAAGCAGAGAGAGAAAAGAGAGAGAGAGAGAGAGAGCTGAGAGAGATAGAGAGAGAGGCAGAGAGCAGAGAGAGAGAGAGCGGAGAGAGATAGAGAGAGAAGCAGAGAGGGAGAGCGAGAGATAGAGAGAGAAGCAGAGAGGGAGAGAGAGAGATAGAGAGGGAGACACTGGATGATTCCAAGGATCACCCCTTGGAAATCAATCATGGGACACACATTACAGACAAGGCATCAGCAGAAGCTTTTACAAAAAAAGACCAAAAACGTTTGAGGCATAAGAGATGATCCATAACCCATGTCATATCTCATTCTATGACAAAGCCATCACAGCTGAAGATCAACATAGAATTAGATATGATATACTGTATTTTCATGTATGGTTATATGTTTCCATGTGTATTACTGTTGTAATGGTTGCCTCAATATAATTTTGAACATGGATTTGATTCCATATATGAAATATGGAAATATGCCATCCAGTTTAGTGGCGATGTGCTGCTTGCCTCGAGTTGATATTCTGCTGTCCACTGCTTTAAGAAAGCAATGTTTTTGCCAATCGTCGAACAACAGCAAGAAATACTAGAAAACTTGGAGGGCAATCAAATGTTCTTGTGATGTTGCACAGTTAAAAGAGATGCAAGCTCTGAAATCAATAAAGTGCAGTCCAGGCCGAGCTGAATATAGCACTGTAGAGGGAGGAAATATAGGTTGAAAGAAAGGCAAGACATACTTGTACATGGGTTTTGATGTTCCAGTGAAAAGGGAGTGAAATTCTATTCAGGGCATAGAGGATGTGTGGTCAATTTCTGGTACTACAGAGATTCTTCCCCTTTTCGTAAGAATATCACAGCTCAGTTAGGTAATTCCTCAACTTTGGAAAGGAATTAGGAAAGAATGAAGGAAAGAATTAAATCAAATTGGTGTAATATAATAAGAACATTATAAGAATATCTTGGCTCAATGCAAGTATTTCTTGCTTTTGGAAATAATTACATTAATGTGGAGTTAAACAAAGAGCGATGAAGCCAATTATAACAGTTTCACTTCAACCTTACAGTACACACAAACATAATTTATCACATGCAACACAGGTGATGCCGTACACTTTTTTCAGCAGCTAATAACTTTTCTTCTACATTTTTCTATCTTACCCGGTATCCAAGAAGCTGTCAGAAAACACATGTCTATATAAAGCAGATGCCAGTAACTCAACGTGACCTTTCAGATTCAATTAAAACATTCCCTTCACAACACATTACTGCAGTGAAGGTTAACGACACCACACACACCATCCTCTGGTTGCAAACCCGTCTTTAAGAATAGAACCCTCCATTTTTTCAAACTAAACACTTTGTTTAGCTTGAAGAACCCAGCATGATCCATTCAGGTAAATATATATAAATAAGTCACACTTCCTGACTAAGACTGAGAGTGTGTGTGTGTGTGTGTGTGTGTGTGTGTGTGTGTGTGTGTGTGTGTGTGTGTGTGTGTGTGTGTGTGTGTGGTGCTTAAGACTGAAGAATGATGGCGTTTGCCTCTTTTTGGGAGAGAGGAACAGAGAACAGGCAGGCAGGAAGGCAGTCAGGGAGGCAGGCAAGGAGGGAGGCAGGCAGGCAGGCAGTGAGGCAGGGAGGCAGGCAGGGAGGCAGGCAGGGAGGCAGGTGGGGTGTGAGGCAGGGAGGCAGGCAGGGAGGCAGGCAGGGAGGCAGGTGGGGAGTGAGGCAGGGAGGCAGGCAGGGAGGCAGGCAGGGAGGGAGGCAGGCAGGCAGTGAGGCAGGGAGGCAGGCAGGGAGGCAGGCAGGGAGGGAGGCAGGCAGGCAGTGAGGCAGGGAGGGAGGCAGGCAGGGAGGCAGGTGGGGTGTGAGGCAGGGAGGCAGGGAGGCAGAGAGGCAGGGAGGCAGGGAGGCAGGGATGCAGGGTTGTAGGCAGGCAGGCAGGTGGGGTGTGAGTGGTGAAGTAGCGTCAGTGGTGGAAAAAGGGAAAGGGGACCTAATCAGTTGTACAATTTAATGCCTTGAAATTAAATGTGTCTTCTGCATTCAACCCAACCCCTCTGAATCAGAGAATTTCCACCTGACTGACGTGCCCAAAACTGCCTGTTACTCAGGCCCAGAAGTCAGTAGATGCATTTAATTGGAAGCATTGGATAGAAAACACTTTGAAGGTATTACAACTGTAGTAATGTCTGAGACTATAACATAATTGATATGGCAGGTGAAAATCCGAAGAAAAACCAATCTGAAATATATATTTTCTGAAGTCCCAGGCTCTTACAATGGAAAGCTATGGGTCCTATGTAACTCTTGTAAAACAATTAAGAATTTGGAGTTTCGGTGAAGAGAGCACCGGAACAATATCAGTCTTTTAGCGCAGAAGGGCGAGGGCGCGCACTTACTAAATTTGCTTTCCTATTGAACATACTACTTTCCGTATGAAATATTACTGTTTTTTTTTTACATTTTAGAGGACATCAGGATTGTATTGAAACGTTGTTTGACTTGTTTGGATGAAGCTTAGCGGTAGCTTTTTGGACTCCTTTGTCTGCATGTTGAGCGAGTGGATTACTCAAATCGATGGCACCAACTAAACAGACTTTTTGGGATATAAAGACGTATTTTATCTAACAAAACGATCATTCATGTTGTAGCTGGCACCCTTGGGATTGCAAACAGAGGAAGATTTTCAAATACAAGTGATTTATTTAATCGCTATTTGTGATTGTGCGAAGCCTTTGCTGGCTGAAAAAATATGTTGATATGGGGCGCAGTCCTCGGACAATCGTATGGTATGCTTTCACTGTAAAGCCTATTGTAAATTGGTCACCGCAGTTAGATTAACAACAAATTATATAAGACACTTGTATGTTCATGAATGTTTAAAATTACGATTATTTGAATTGCGCGCCCTCCAATTTCAACGGATGTTGTCGACAGGTGTCCCACTAGCGGGATGCCCATCCCTATTTAATTTAACCTTTCAGTTACAAAATGACTAATTTGTCATACTTGAGTAAAAGTAAAGATACCTTAATAGAAAATGACTCAAGTAAAAGAGAAAGTCACCCAGTAAAATACTACTTGTGTAAAAGTAAAAAAGTATTTGGTTTTAAATATACTTAAGTATCAAAAGTAAAAGTATAAATCCTTTCAAATTCATTATATTATACAGACCAGACGGCACAATTTTCTTGTTTTATTTTATTTACGAACAGCCAAGGACACACTCCAACATAATTTCCAAATTAAGCATGTGTGTTTAGTGAGTCTGCCAGATCAGAGGCAGTAGGGATGACCAGGGATGTTCTCTTGATATGTGTGTGAATTATACAATTTTCTTGTCCTGCTAAGCATTCAAAATGTAATGAGTACTTTTGGGTATCAGTGAAATTGTAAGGAGTAGAAAGCACTATATTTTCCTTAGGAATGTAAACAGTAAAGTAGAGTACAGAAAAAAAGATTTTAAAAACTACTTAAGTAGTACTTTAAAGTATTTTTACTTAAGTACTTTACACCATCGAGTTGCGTAAGGTTTTCTTCCCCACTACAGCGGTAGGTACATGAGAAACAGGCAGGCAGATGTAAGCTTTTCTTCCCCACTGTAGTAGGTAGGTATATGAGAGACAGGCAGGCAGATGTTCACAACATGACTGCTGCTTCTTGAATATCTGCTTTTCCACCAGCTTCCCAGGAACATGCACTATTTAATCTTCCTCTAGTGGCAAACAGATTTATGTTAATTGTCATGAGTCTTGTCCTGGAGGCAGAACTGAGCTATTTCCCCTTATATAGGCCAGCTGCAATGTCAAAATTGGCTATATTGTAAACATTTATGAAAACTAAAATTTGCTTTTTGGTCTTATTGTGACCGACCGCCTTGATTTGGTCTAATGTAGCAAGATTTGAAATGGTGTTTTTTACATTGGATAAAAGCAGAGACACAGAGCTACACAATGGTGTATCATACACTGCATTTGAGGAACAATGGGAAAGTAATTCTGCTATGAAAGTTGATAAACTTGTAACCTCACTTTTGAGAAAATGGACTTTTAATGTTTTGGTACCTACTGGAGAGCTCTTCTTTGTCTAAACCAATTCAGCATTGTTCACACCCTCTTAAAACCAGTTATGGATAGGCAGAATACTGCCCCCTTTGGAGGAATTGCGTGCCCATAGTAAACTGAAAAGAAATCTGTCCAAAATTGCTAATATATGCATATAATAATTATTATTGGATAGAAAACACTCTAAAGCTGTAACGGTTCTCTTGTGGTGAAGGAGAGTCGGACCAAAATGCAGCGTGTAGATTGCGATCCATGTTTAATAAACATTCGTAAAACACGAATCAATACAAATATTACAAAACAAAGAACGTAAATGAACGCAACGAAAACCGAAACAGCCTATACTTGTGTAAACTAACACAGAGACAGGAATAAGGACACTAAGGACAATCACCCACGAAACACACAAAGAATATGGCTGCCTAAATATGGTTCCCAATCAGAGACAACGATAAACACCTGCCTCTGATTGAGAACCACTTCAGACAGCCATAGACTTAAAATTTGTGGATAAGAGCGTCTGCTAAATGACTTAAATGTAATGATGTAATGTAACTAGAACACCCCACTAAGCTACAATCCCAATACCAACACACCACATACAAAACCCCCGTGCCACACCCCGGCCTGACCAAATAAATAACGATAAACACAAAATACCTTGACCAGGGCGTGACAGAACCCCCCTAAGGTGCGGACTCCCGGACGCACCTCAAAACAATAGGGAGGGTCCGGGTGGACGTCTGTCCACGGTGGCGGCTCCGGCGCGGGACGTGGACCCCACTCAATCACCGTCTTAGTCCCTCCTCCTCGCGTCCTTGGATAGTCCACCCTCGCCGCCGACCATGTCCTAGTAGTCCTCACCCAGAACCCCACTGGACTGAGGAGCAGATCGGGACTGAGGGGCAGCTCGGGACTGAGGGGAAGCTCGGGACCGAGGGGAAGCTCGGGACCGAGGGGAAGCTCGGGACCGAGGGGAAGCTCGGCACCGAGAGGAAGCTCGGCACCGAGAGGAAGCTCAGGCAGGTAGCTGAATCCGGCAGATCCTGGCTGGCTGGCGGTTCTGGCAGATCCTGGCTAACTGGTGGATCTGGACGAGTCTGGTTGACTGGCGGATCTGGAAGAGTCTGGTTGACTAGCAGATCTGGAAGAGTCTGGCTGACTGGCAGATCTGGAAGAGTCTGGCTGACTGGCGGATCTGGAAGAGTCTGGCTGACTGGCGGATCTGGAAGAGTCTGGCTGACTGGCAGATCTGGAAGAGTCTGGCTGACTGGCGGATCCTGGCAGACTGACTCCCGGGCTTCCTTGCCAACAGTGTTCCCTCATATCGCCGGCTCCTCTCTCCGGCTACCTCTGCTCTCCTCGCTGCCTCCACCTGTTCCCATGGAAGGCGATCCCTTCCCGCCAGGATCTCCTCCCATTTGTAGCAACCCTTGCCATCCAATATATCGTCCCATGTCCATTCCTCATTGAGCCGCTGTTGCTTGTTACCACGCTGCTTGGTCCGGGTGTGGTGGGAGATTCTGTAACGGTTCTCTTGTGGTGAAGGAGAGTCGGACCAAAATGCAGCGTGTAGATTGCGATCCATGTTTAATAAACAAACGTAAAACACGAATCAATACAAATACTACAAAACAAAGAACGTAAATGAACGTAACGAAAACAGAAACAGCCTATACTTGTGTAAACTGACACAGAGACAGGAACAAGGACACTAAGGACAATCACCCACGAAACACACAAAGAATATGGCTGCCTAAATATGGTTCCCAATCAGAGACAACGATAAACACCTGCCTCTGATTGAGAACCACTTCAGACAGCCATAGACTTAACTAGAACACCCCACTAAGCTACAATCCCAATACCAACACACCACATACAAAAAACCCATGCCACACCCTGGCCTGACCAAATAAATGAAGATAAACACAAAGTACCTCGACCAGGGCGTGACAAAAGCTTCTAAAACCGTTTCAATTATGTTTGTAAGTATAGCAGAACTCACAGGGCAGGCAATCTCTCACACTATTTTTGGAGTACTAGAATTTGGGGGAACTTTGACGTCATTGCCCCCACCCTACCCAACCAGCTATGGATCTGGAGACACTTTCTATGTCTTCCACTAGATGTCCTCATCCAGTACAGCGTTTAATTGTGCAAATTCCGCGTGGTTTGAGCTTTTGGTAAGCTAAAGACTGAGTGTTGCGAGAAAATTCAAGGTTCCAGATAGCCTGCCAACAAGCACGTTCGTCTGAGAGATTAGATAATTGTTTTGTACGTTTAAAACATCCTAAAGCTTGATTCTGCACTTAGTTTGACCAGTTTAGTCGACATATAATATGTAATTTAGAAGTTTTGACGTGCAACCGTTCGTGACCAGAAGTAATTTTTGGTAGTATTTCAGCTGGAATTTCCAGCATATGCTAATACAAAGACACACTAATTGAAACCAAACGATGTTTTGGGTAAGTATGACTTCTTCCACTACATTATGATCGAAGACCATCAAAGGTAAGGGAATATTTATGTTGTAATTGTGTGTTTCTGTTGACTCCAACATAGCAGAGAAATATTGCTTATGTCTGAGCGCCGTCTCAGATTATTGAAAAATTAACGATTTCTGTAACGTTAAAAAGAAATGTGACATAGCGATTGCATTAAGAAGCAGTGTATCTTTCTAACTATATGTAGAACATGTATATTTAGTCAAAGTTTATGATGTGTATTGCTGTTATCTGGCGTTATCTGGCGGAGTTATATATAATTTCTCAGGACATTTCAGAACATTGCGTCAATGTAAACGGTGATTTATGGATATAAATTGCATATTATTGAAAAAAAAACATAAATGTACTGTGTAACATGTCCTATTACTGTCATCTGATGAAGATTTTCAAAAGGTTAGTGAATTATTTTTCTTTTAATCCTGCGTTTGTGATTGCGTCTTTTGTTTGACAAAATGGCTATATATTGGCTGTGTATTTGGTGGTGGTTTGACATAAATACGTGCTATGTTTTCACCATAAAACATTTTAGAAATCTGACACGCTGGCTAGATGAACAAGGTGTTTATCTTTCATTTGAGCTATTGGACTTGTTAATGTGTGGAGGTTAAATATTTCTAAGAATATTTATGCATTCTGTGCGCCATCTTTTGAGTTGATCGTGCGTGGGGGGGTGCCCTTGGGAAACCTGGTAGCGTGATGTCGTTATTAAGCTGTAGTGCCACCCATCTCTTTAAGGGTTGATCCGAGCATTCTGTCCTAACAACCGTCAAACACCCAAGCTAACTGGCTAACGTTGGCTAGCTTGCTAGCTTGCTTCCAGACACAAATGAGAGAACAGCTCACTGACCAGTTTACTTGCCCTAGTAGAGCTGGTTAGGCTGTTTGTATGTTATCCAGAGCATTGGTGACTGCAACTGCAACAATTGCCACCGTTTAATGACACCAGCAATATTCAGCGGGTGTTGAGCATTTATACGTTTGTCAGTTATTCTGCGCTCTGGCACTCTCAGATGAGAATGCTATGAAATCGAAGTAGATAGCCAGAGTGAATGTACTGTCTATCAACAGTTGTCACAGTGACATTATATTGTAAAGGTTACTTGGATAGTGGAGTCTTTTGTTAAAACATGGAGTTAGCTAGCTAGGAAAACAATGAACCATAATCCCAACTCATGGCATTTACTATCCTGCATGATTCTGCAGGTAGCCAACCGACCAGGTTCAATGTTAGCTAGCTTACATTAGTATATAACTAGCAAAACAAATGGCTCTGAGATATATAATAAGATCATACACGTAACGTTAGCTAGCGTGATAGCCAGCTAATGTTAGCTAGCTAGCTAACAATGAAAATGACTTGTCAAAATTAGAAACTTATAATATCTGAAAATGTAGCTAGCTAAGACTATCTTACCCATCATGGATGGCTGCCTTTCCCTGTCACGGATGCCAAGGTAGCCCTTATTTTGAAGATTTAATCTGTGGACGTATTTTCTCCATTTCCTTAGTTGTCATACTCTAATTCCACTGAGTTAAAAACTTGGTCCTCCAGAAAGTGGAGAGCAACACTTATGCAGTTCTACTACGCAAAATAGATTTTTAAAAGTATTGTTAGACAGGATTACCTACACATACTGGCTAGCTCAAATTGACAGAAGCCTGCTATATGGCAGACCAATCTGAACTCATCTCTCGGCATGTCCAGCCCACTCATTATCTCAGCCAATCTTGGCAAGCGGGAAGTTTGCTGTCTATTTCTGTGGCTAAACCAACTAGGCTTGCAATTTAACAATTGTATTCGTATTTACAGATACATTTACAGCATACAAGTCTGTTATTAAGGCATATGAAAGTTCACATGTTCCATTAGGAATGTCAGCCAAAAAGCTCATTTTGATTTAAAAAAGTTGACGTTCAAATGGCTCTCCTGTGAAGTAGGCGACATATGCCTAGGTTCCTGAAAAAAGCCTTAAATTAAGGTTAGTGTTACACAGATCCCAAACCGGCTGCGCGCATGCGCCATCGTACGCTATCGTGCATACATTTATTTTGCCCCCCCACGCGATCACGTCACGCATTTTAAAATATCAAAACAAACTCTGAACCAATGACATTCATTTGGGGACAGGTCGAAAATCATTAACCTCTTACAGCTACCCCCCTACTTTTTTCAATTTCTGCCTGAAGACATATCCAAATCTAACTGCCTTTAGCTCAGGCTCAGAACCAAGGATATGCATATTCTTGATTTCAGTTGAAAGAAAACACTCTGAAGTTTGTGTAAATGGGAACTGAATGTAGGAGAATATTACACAATAGATCTGGTTTAGATAATACAATGAAAAAAACATATGTTTTTTTCATTTTATTGTTGTATCATCATCTTAAAATGAACAAGACAAAACAAACATTCAGATAATATGATGGGGACAATTTCAGTGAAAAACACAAGAGGGCAACAGTACTTGTGCAAAGTTTCAGAATGATAACTTCCAAAATGAGTGTGCTACATGACATTTATCATGAAGTCACCCAGGTGTCCCACACAAGTAGCCCAAATGTACCCAAGTGGACAAGTTGGTGAAGTTATACATTTTGAATGGAATAACTATATACAAAATGGTATTCTAACACCCCCCCCCAAAAAATGGAGAAAAAACATGAAAAAAAATATATACAGTACATTTACAAAATAACACCTTCAATATTTGGAAGATCCTCAGTCCTCTACACAATATTGTGCTGCTGATGCCAGGTGCCATAGCAGTCTCTTTCTGCTGTAAAGAAGAGGGTCACCAAGCATGTGGTGAGGGTGATGGGGGACTTCATTTTGCAAAGAACACAGGGACGCCTCCATGCTGTGCCTTTTTGGCCCTGAGGCACATCCATGTCTGCAGAAATACATTTGGGCAGATGAACACCACTTGTGGCAGGAGCTGGATGAACCAGCTTCAGTGGGGGATGGACACCTTGGCACTGGGGGCTCCCATTCGGAGTCAGTGTCACTGTGAAAGAAAATGTTCAGTTAGAATAGTTTCACATATGAGCCCTTTATCAACAGGTATAATAAACAGATATATAGAGAGTACAGGGAACATAAGGTTGAATATATTATTATAGACCTGCTAGATCTACTGTCTCATTTATATTATGACAGACCAGCTAGATCTACTGTCTATTTTATATTATAACATTTCAGCTAGATCTACTGTCTCTATTATATTACAACAGACCAGCTGTATTTACTGTCTCCATTTCACTTTGGCCATTGTTGTGGGCCTGCCCTCCCCTCAACAGCCTCAAATAGGCTATAATAAAAATAAAATCACAAATAATATTTTATATTATTAATTTCAAACAACGGCATTAGCATGAGAAGAACTTACCAGTCCAAAACGATGTCGTCTCCGTTCAAAAAATATTCCCGATCAATTTCTTCTAAAATTGTGTGTACATCTGTATATCTAGACTTAGATTTAGCTTTCCCTGACTTAGTCGCCATACTGATTGATATATCAACAGCAGAAGATGCGCTTTACCAAAACAACGCTGTGCGTGACATGTGTGGCTCCTTCCGGTATGAATCTTCAATGGCGAATGACCCTCTTTATGCCGGAGTTTACTACATGGGTTGGTCTTCCAACACATAAACATTACATATTGCCGTTTACCTCAGCTCATTGGCTATCTACCCAGCTAGATTTCAAGACGATCAGTGGTCATTGGGTTAAAATACAGTCAATCAACGAAACAGCGGTCATATCATTGGTGCACAATGATGTCATTACTTGTAGTCTTCAAATCGGTTTCGTTCAGTCAATACGTCCCGCGAAATGACCCATCAAGTTTGGTTGTGTTACAAACAAACCAGTTGATTGCAATGAAACCAAACATGACTGGAAAAGTCACGTTTAGTGTGTGTATTTACATCGAATGTGTCGTCGAAAATGGAATGAGACGGAATTCACGACACAAGCGGTTCACAAAATGTTTTGTGTTAGGCTATAAAAATTGATTTGATCAAACAAAAGACCATTCACTGTGTAACAATGAGCATTGGGATTGCAAACAGAGGAAGATCGTCAAAGGTAAACAATTTATTTTATTGCAGTTTGTGATTTTGTTACGCCTGTGCTGGTTGAAATAGTTGTTTTTTATGGGGCTCTATCCTCAGATAATCGCATCGTATTCCTTCGCAGTAAATCCTTTTTTAAATCTGACAACGCAGTTGAATTAGCAAGATTCTAGGCTTTCGAATGTGTTCATGTGTTCGAATGTGAACATGTGTTCCTCTCTTTTTCATACAATCAAATAAATGTTGTCCTTCATTCAGTCACTAGGACTGGGAATGGGGAATTGGCTTCTTCTACTAATTTAAATACCGCTTGACCGCTGGCAGACCCTGGCCTCTGTGGCTCACAGTGGTGTAAAGTACTTAAGTAAAAAACTTGTTAGTACTACTTAAGTAGTTTTGGGGGGTATCTGTACTCTAATTTACTATTTATATTTTTGACTACTTTTACTTTGACTTCACTACATTCCTAAAGAAAATAATGTATTTTTACTCCTTACAATTTGAATGCTTAGCAGGACAAGAAAATGGTCTAATTTACACACATATCAAGAGAACATCCCTGGTCATCCCTACTGCCTCTGATCTGGCGGACTCATTAAACAGACATGCTTAATGCTTAGTGTGCCCCTGGCGATCTGTAAATAAAAAAAAACAAGACAATTGTGCCGTCTGGTTTTCTTAATATAAGGAATTTCAAATGATTTATACTTTTACTTTTGATACTTAACTACATTTAAAACCAAATACTTTTAAACTTTTACTCAACTAGTATTTTACTGGGTGACGTTCACTTTTACTTGTGTAATTTTCTTTTAAGGTATCTTTACTTTTAATCAAGTATGAAAATGTGGTACCTTTTCCACCACTGGTGGCTCGGTATGCTTTACAAAGCTATACATGTCCCCTGGCCTTGAACTGCACTGGAGGCAGCTGATGTGTCTCTGTCTTAGATTGGCATGTTTGGAATTTCACCGACAGAGATGTCCATGTTATAACAATTTGAGGGAAAATGTTAGTAAATGGCACTGTCAATTGGTGCACACACACACACACGCACGCACGCACGCACGCACGCACGCACGCACGCACGCACGCACGCACGCACGCACACACACACACACACACACACACACACACACACACACACACACACACACACACACACACACACACACACACACACACACACACACACACACACACACACACAATATCCCAGTTTCCAGAGAGAGCAGCGTGATCAGCCATTGTTTGGTTTTGTCAAGTATCATGGGAATAGCAGCAGGTAGTCTGCACTATAATGAGAACTCAGCAGTACGATATCCTAACGCTCCCATAGCGTGGCCTCAGATTCCCACTGAATAAGAAGTGTAACAGAGTTGAAGCTCCCGGCAGTTATAGTAAAAGAGAAAATTATAAGATTGAATAACACACTTCAAAATAGAGTCATATGGGTGGAGTTTAATGGAGTTAATTGGTCTTAATTCACTCTCCACTATGTTCTTCATTGAATGGAACAGGGAGGTTCAACTTATCCTACTATGGTACATCTTTATAGTATAGAGCTCAAATTATTTTGATTATAGTTTATTTATAGGAAGCTTTGTATCTCTGTCACCATGTTATTTTTTTCGCTCAATTACACACACCATCTTTGATGCCAAATATAGTGCAATCATGATTATGTTTTTCTGAGGAAGGTGCATGTTGTCTGGATTCAGATAATAGGCTGCATTCACAAAGGCAGCCCAATTCTGTCTTAAACACAAAAAAAGATTGACCAATCAGATCGTCTATGAAAAATATTTGATGTGAAAAGATCTGATGTGATTGGTTAGAAAAAACAAATAGTGAAAAGTTAACCGCCTGTGTAAACGCAGCCATAGTGTATGATATTGTATCAATAAACGTGATTTACATTTGACATAAACTACAAAGCCCTGGCTTTATACTTCAACATTTACATTTAACTATATCATATAGAATGAGTTATATCTCACTTCTCTTAAACATGTCAGTGTTAGGCTCGTCTGAAGAAGAGGACCAAAGTGCAGCATGGTACGTGTTCATGATTATTTATTCAACCTGAACACTGAAACAAGATAACAAAGTGGAACTAAACAAAACAGTTCTGTCTGGTGCAGAAACGCAAAACAGAAAACAACTACCCACAAAACACAGGTGGGAAAAAGCTGCCTAAGTATGGTTCTCAATCAGAGACAACGATAGACAGCTGCCTCTGATTGAGAACCACACCCGGCCAAACACACAGAAATAGAAAACATAGGAATAAAGAAACTAGAATGCCCACCCTAGTCACACCCTGGTCTAACCAAAATAGAGAATAAAAACCTCTCTATGGCCAGGGCGTGACAGTCAGATTTGCAACAGAACTTGGGAACAATGTAATTCTCAGTAATGTGATCAGAGATGAGGAACAACAAAGAATGCTGTTGGCAGATACAGCCGACCAGAGGAAACACAAAGCATAAATAACTAACTAAGAACGAAAAACTGAAAAGGAACTTGGCAGCACAAGATGTTTTTGTACATTTTATATTCACTTGTCAGTGTGAATATTCTTCATATGTCAGTCCGCTCTCGAGACCACATATTGAGTGTCTCGGTCTTGTCTCGGAGTCTGATACATTTTTACTTGGTCTTGACTCATAATTTCTTCCTGAGACCAGCAGAGACCAGCGGAGTGAAAAACTCACAATTATCAGCTTCCATTCACTCAGCGCATAAAAGCGCCTCACCAGGCTGAATATATAGGCTACACTCATTTCTTGAAACATAAATATCTTATCGCCTATTGAAACCTGGGATTCCTGCTTTACTCTTAACATTTACTGTCCTTTACATACATTGAAAAATAACTGCAACCACCAAAAATATTTTTATTTTTTATTTTTCCCAGACCTCTAAAATGGTCTGATGATGTAGTTTAACATTGTTATGGACTTAGAACATCACATTGTTTTCAATATTTATTTTTATCTAAAAGTGTAATTCTGAGAGTGAACATCTGAAAAATCTATAGGAAAACATAGGATTTTTTACAAGGGTGTCTTTCCTTCACACAGGAGCCACTTTTCCAGGGACCGCTACACCAGTGCATAGGGCCGATGGAAAGACAGCAGTCCATTCACTCGGACATAATAAGCCAGTAGGTCCCAATCATAAGAATACAAAAACACAATCATTAAGCATTTTCCAATGGAAATGTACAGCTATTACACACAAAGTAACCAGTGATCTAAAGATTAAATGCAACAATGTTTCACACACAAGTTACTTTCAAAGAGATTGATTTTTAAAGAGATAGCATGCGAGATGTAATAAACAAAGTTCCACTCCTATCATTTGAAACGTAACTTCTTCTTGTAAGTTATTCTTGAAAAGGGAGAAGCTAACAAATTAGCAAGAACATCCTCATTGATAACACCCAATGCAGCTGCTGCAAACTAGCCTACATCAAAAGCTAGCTAGACTGTGTGAAAACTACTGCTCACTATTGCACAGTGACCCGTTGGCCTTCAACCTGTTGGCCATTACAAGTCAATGTGATTGGTTGATTCCACTGTCACTCCAAAATTGTGCCCTAATACAGTTGAATGGCAAAAGCCTTCTAGCAAGCTTCTGATGGCCAAGCCAACGGCTGACTTAGCTAGTCAGATTTATCTCCCCAGAGACCACAAAAGAAACATTCTGATTGGATCTTTTTTCTCTTCAGTGTTAACTTTTTCCTTTCTAACAAAAATTGAAGATATTAAATCAGAACATAATTGAAAAGAATAATCTAATTATTATTATTTGTATAATTGTATAAATCCTTGGCCTTTCGATGAAAGTGTAAAGGCCCTCATTGTTCCCCACTATGTTGGGGTTAGTAAACATTTATAGTGGTTCTATAGTGGTTCTAAATGTCCAAAAAATCCAAATGTTCTTCTGAAATATGAACACAGAAATACTGGACATTTTTAACTCTTATTATGGTGATGATTTGACAAAATGACAGTCATGGTCTTGAATTGGACTTGCATTTTTCTGGTCTCAGACTTGACTTGAGTTTATGTTTTATTATTTTTACTTAAAAGTGAATGCTTTCTCCTTGAGAAACCCTACTGGAGAAATACTAAATTAACAGATTTTCCATGATCTGTAGGTAGGTACATTAGGACCGTGGTCTGAATGTATAGTGCAGATGTTCTGCTCTTTTCTATAACCTGTAGGGAACACAATATAATATAATATAACACAATGTTGTCATGTAGATTTCTCACTTAGGAATGGCAAGCATTTCGCTACCCCCACAATATCATATGCTAAATATGTGTTTGTGACCAATCTAATTTGATTTGAAAATTGGGATATGGGGAAGGGGAATGGGCAGGGTTCATGCAAATGAAATGCTACAGTAATTACTATAATTTAAAAAGTTTTACTGTAGTATAATTTTGCTGATAATACTGTAGGATTTACTCTAGTATTCTACATTATACTTCAACATTCTATATTAAGTACTACACATGACCAAGGGATACTACAGTGTGTAGTACAGTATTCTACAATATATTACAATTTACTACAGAATTATATGGTAAATACTGTAGTATTTTATAGTAAACTGTAGAATTTTTTGATGTGGGAGAGAAAGAAAGAGACAGACAGGTAGACATACAGACAGAGTATATATATAGGACAGAGTTGTGCTACATTCATGTTGATGTATTCCCTTAGGATAGTATTTAGTCTACTATGAAACTGTATGGCACTCTTCTAAAACTCTGAAATCCTGCAGAGGCGTCCTGTGACGGCTCCATGTTGTTATGGATACGGTTATTGTTTTGATCTGTCTCTGCTTATCAGAGTCCGACTCGTGTGTGTCTTCTGTCGTAATCTAACCAATTACTGTGCCACTCGTTCTCCACACCAGCAAAGATAAATAGGGGTAAGGAAGATACAGAACTAGAATGAGATTTTTATCTAGGACTGAAGTATCTACTGACAGAAGTAAGCACACACTTCTGAAATAATCTAACACAACCTCTAATAAAAGATGGTACTTTTGAAGGAACAACCACAACAACAACCAGTGTAGGTCTATCTAGCTTCTGTTTCTGTCACTCTCTGTGAACCTGCTAACGACCGACTGACCTCCTGAAGATTAATCCTCAGCAGGCAGACAATTTAATTAAATGTTGACTTCATCTCCCTCTAACTGTTTCCCTCTGCACGGTACTGACCCTCAGAAACCCAGAGCCCCCTTTGGTGACCCCTGTTCCCTGTATGGGCCTGTCAGTACAGCACACACATGCGCACACCCATACACACACACACGCACACACACACACGCTGAAGGGGCCTCTCAGTGGTGGAGTAGTAGCCTTCTCTCCCAGTGGGTGGTTAGTGGCGTGCCTAAAGCGATGCCACAGACCCGTGACTGCTGAGGGAATGTAACCACACCTGGTGAGACACACATGAACAATCACACAGACACCAACACACACATTTATACATTTATAAACACCTATACACACTCCCTGGAGAGCACACTCATGACCACGCAAACATCTGGACACACACACGCATACACACATGGATACGCACAGACAGGTACACACACACACACACACACACACACACACACACACACACACACACACACACACACACACACACACACACACACACACACACACACACACACACACACACACACACACACACACACACACACACACACACACACACACACACACACACGCAGAAGGTGGACTCATGACCAAATTAATTCATCCCTTCTCATCTCATCTCTCCTCAGGGAGGAAGTGAAGGTGTGCGGTGTCTGGAAAAAAGGAAGAATTTGTCTACAAGGTGCAGCTCATAAGCCACACATACACTCACACAAACTCTCACACATGCTCTCACACACATGTATGCCACACACACTCATTATGTGAAGCTATTTTTACTGAAGGTCTGTTTAACTCAACATAGCACTGTCTAACTAACCACATTAGTTCCTAATTGGATGAGGAAGTGTCTGCAGCATTCAGCACACACACATTAAAGAGATTATCTGGTACATTTGTATACTTTAGCCAGTAGTTCTGAAAGTAGCGTTCACGCCAAAGTAGTCCCTGAATTTAGCTAAATATGACACATATGTGCACCACCCCATCTCTCTCCCCCTTGGGCCCACCCTGCAACGTCATTGGATAACGCTGGACAGGCCTCTTGCTAAGTGTCACTCAAATGTGAGGGACTGAAAGTAATTGGCTGGAACTCGATTTGCTTACTTGATGACCCATGTAGGGAGAAATTTTGCGAATTTGGGACTGCACAGCTTCAAGAAAACATTTGCTTTCAAACTAGGGATTTTGCGGCTAATTAAGGTAAGACCGTAATCCTGCTCATAGATTATGCATGTATGAACTACACATTGACACATCCAGCCCAAAGAGTGAAGTAAAAAAAACAAGAGGATGTCTTTAATTACAAAAACCAATTGGTTATAAAAGACAACTCGATGCTGAAGATGTAATATTACTCAGAAATGTTTGACGGTTTCCATGTAGATTTTTCCTCTCAGCTTTTTCCCCGTTCTTTTTTTCGAACGGTGATCAAAAAGTATTTTCATGGAAGACAACAAACTCTCAATGTCACGCAGAAAGAATTAAACCACTGATACTGTTCCATGAAATTACTCTAAATAAGCTTACAAAATATTGAATAGGTATTCTCTTGGAGCAGTTCATTAGAATGGATGGCATGACCGGCAGTCCTGATGGCATAATTAAAAAGTCAATGAATTGTCTGTTCTGTTTATTTCTGGTAAATGTTTATCTGCATTTGAGTTCAAGTGGAGTTGAGATGTGATTGTGTACCAAGAAGATATGCGCCAGCAAACAAACATGCACACACACACACACACACACACACACACACACACACACACACACACACACACACACACACACACACACACACACACACACACACACACACACACACACACACGCACACGCACACGCACACGCACACGCACGCACAAACACTGTCTGGCTCCGTCTGGGCTTAAATTCAATCAGTCTGTCCAAGGACCAACATCTCGGCTCGTTATCAGGGCTGGCTAGCACGTATTGCTGCTCCCATCTCATCTCCCCTTAAACCTACAGAGAAGACGAGGACAGGAGAAGGCTACCACCCAAAACAGATGGGGAGGAGAGGAGAGGAGAGAGGAGGAGAGGGGAGGAGGAGATGCTAACCCGAACCCAAAAGAGAGAACACAGCTCTAAAATGATGTTATGAGGAAAGAGAATGGTACAAGGTTGGCTGAATGGGAGCATGAACAAGAATCATGACTACATTTTTTGGAGGTACATTAAGTGTCTCTTGGATGCTGTAATTGCGTGTAATTGGGGTTGACATTCATGCGAGTGACAATTGTTTTCCTGGTTGAAAAGAAACGTGTGGATGTTTTCAGCAGCTGTACTTTCTTTACTGCTTGACGATGAAGATGATGATGTTTCCTCTCTGGTCAGTAAATACCGTTGTTTTTTTTGTATATTTTAAAAATGAAATTTGAACAAATCACTTTCCCTTTTCTTCTTTAATTGAATAAAACAACCCCCGAAACGTTTTATTTTTATTTATAAGTGAAGAGCAATGCGAATCACACTGTAAATCCCATTAGACCAATAAAGATGCTATGAGTCTCTCTTTGAAGGAGTCAACACCTGTTTTCTACTATAGCCAGCGCCTCTCCAGAGACGCACCGCTTGAACGTCTCGTTTCCTTCCTAAAGGTTTTGAACGTCTCATCTCCTTCCTAAAGGTTTTGAACGTCTCGTTTCCTTCCTAAAGGCTTTGAACGTCTCATCTCCTTTCTAAAGGTTTTGAACGTCTAGTCTCCTTCCTAAAGGTTTTGAACATCTCGTCTCCTTCCTAAAGGTTTTGAACGTCTCATCTCCTTCCTAAAGGTTTTGAACGTCTCGTCTCCTTCCTAAAGGCTTTGAACGTCTTGTCTCCTTCCTAAAGGTTTTGAACGTCTCGTCTCCTTCCTAAAGGTTTTGAACGTCTCATCTCCTTCCTAAAGGTTTTGAACGTCTCGTCTCCTTCCTAAAGGTTTTGAACGTCTCACCTCCTTCCTAAAGGTTTTGAACGTCTCATCTCCTTCCTAAAGGCTTTGAACGTCTCGTCTCCTTCCTAAAGGTTTTGAACGTCTCGTCTCCTTCCTAAAGGTTTTGAACGTCTCATCTCCTTCCTAAAGGTTTTGAACGTCTCATCTCCTTCCTAAAGGTTTTGAACGTCTCATTTCCTTCCTAAAGATTTTGAACGTCTCATCTCCTTCCTAAAGGTTTTGAACGTCTCATCTCCTTCCTAAAGGTTTTGAACGTCTCATCTCCTTCCTAAAGGTTTTGAACGTCTCATCTCCTTCCTAAAGGTTTTGAACGTCTCATCTCCTTCCTAAAGGTTTTGAACGTCTCGTCTCCTTCCTAAAGGTTTTGAACGTCTCATCTCCTTCCTAAAGGTTTTGAACGTCTCGTTTCCTTCCTAAAGGCTTTGAACGTCTCATCTCCTTCCTAAAGGCTTTGAACGTCTCATCTCCTTCCTAAAGGTTTTGAACGTCTCATCTCCTTCCTAAAGGTTTTGAACGTCTCGTCTCCTTCCTAAAGGTTTTGAACGTCTCATCTCCTTCCTAAAGGTTTTGAACGTCTCATCTCCTTCCTAAAGATTCTGAACGTCTCATCTCCTTCCTAAAGGTTCTGAACGTCTCATCTCCTTCCTAAAGGCTTTGAACGTCTCATCTCCTTCCTAAAGGTTTTGAACGTCTCATCTCCTTCCTAAAGGTTTTGAACGTCTCGTCTCCTTCCTAAAGGTTTTGAACGTCTCGTCTCCTTCCTAAAGGTTTTGAACGTCTCGTCTCCTTCCTAAAGGTTTTGAACGTCTCATCTCCTTCCTAAAGGTTTTGAACGTCTCATCTCCTTCCTAAAGGTTTTGAACATCTCGTCTCCTTCCTAAAGGTTTTGAACGTCTCATCTCCTTCCTAAAGGTTTTGAACGTCTCATCTCCTTCCTAAAGGTTTTGAACGTTTCGTCTTCTTCCTAAAGGTTTTGAACGTCTCATCTCCTTCCTAAAGGTTTTGAACGTCTCGTCTCGTCTCCTTCCTAAAGGTTTTGAACGTCTCATCTCCTTCCTAAAGGTTTTGAACGTCTCATTTCCTTCCTTAAGGTTTTGAACGTCTCGTCTCCTTCCTAAAGGTTTTGAACGTCTCATCTCCTTCCTAAAGGCTTTGAACGTCTCGTCTCCTTCCTAAAGGTTTTGATGTGGACACTACACATTTGGCATTCACAATGGAACTGATCAACCGCACACACACACACACACACACACACACACACACACACACACACACACACACACACACACACACACACACACACACACACACACACACACGTTTTTACTATTCTTGTGGGGACCTAACAATTGATTCCCATTCACAATCCTATTTTCCATAAACCCTAATTCCAAGCCTGACCCCTCAACTAAAATAAAATGTTTCCTTGTGGGGACTGGTGAAAGGTCCCCATTTGTCTGACTTTTCCTTCTTTTACTATCCCAGTGAGAGCTTCTGGTCCCCACAACGATAGCTAAACAAAAACACACACGCACACACAGGTTTTTATGCGGTAGGTATACATTTGGTATTCACCATGAACCTTGAGTTCTGACCTTGAGGGAGAGGGTTTGGGGACCTGCCCTGTCTTGTAGCAAGCTGTGTGCGAGTGTGTGCATGTGTGTTTGTCTAGTCAAAATGTAGAGTATAAGCCCAGGCCTAGAATTCCAAATGATGTGAGGGCTGACAGCATTGCCCAGAAATATAATATAATTTATACAACGGTTGGGTCTAATCCTGAATGCTGATTGGTTAAAACTGCATTCCAGCTGGTGTATATTCCACAAGTTACCACCGGCTAAATCTATGATGTTGAAATGCCTATTTAATCTGTTCTATCTGACTGCGGATCATCAGCCCAGTCAGGCAATTTGTAACCTTGATCATCACTATAAAAAGCATCTAGACATTATCTCACATTTATTTTAGACTAACATTTAGTTTCCAACAGCTGAGATTTGTATAAACCTTGCTGTCTGTCTCTCCGACATTTCCAACATTGTTTCAATATTCAAATTTGATCTCCAGCTGTCCCATAGTAATGAACGTGTCGGGAGTCGGGACAAGACAGACAGGCAGGCAACATTTCTCAGCTAGTCGAACTCGAATATATCAGCTGGCATCATTTTTATGGATATAAATACATGTCAATTGAAAAAAGGTAAAACGAAATGAAGTGCAGTTAGTTTGCAGTCTTTCCTGTTTCAGTTTGAAGTGATTGTGTTAGCTGTGTGGTTGGCTAGCTCCTCAGAACAACAGTGTCCTGTTTCAGTTTGAAGTGATTGTGTTAGCTGTGTTGTTGGCTAGCTCCTCAGAACAACAGTGTCCTGTTTCAGTTTGAAGTGATTGTGTTAGCTGTGTTGTTGGCTAGCTCCTCAGAACAACAGTGTCCTGTTTCAGTTTGAAGTGATTGTGTTAGCTGTGTTCTTGGCTAGCTCCTCAGAACAACAGTGTCCTAATGAGAGAGCACATTTCTATGCCAGGTGAAATCGCACCTCATTATCTCATTGTTATGGATGTGTCCAAATAAATGTCACTAGAAAACAGCTTAAACAAATGCAAATGCAGCTACTTTGCTGTTATTCTGGTTGCACTTTTTGACGTGACTGTAAGTTAGCCGTAGTTGGCTAAGTAGCAAGCAAGGGATAAGAACGTTGCCAGCCTGTACGGCAAAAAAGAACAACAAGACTGAACAACTGGTTCGTGTCTCTGGCATCCGAACCAATAGAATGAACAACCAGCCGGCTTGGATAGCAACCCTAGATTTGTGTTGGGTCTATATCTTGTGGAAGGTTGAAATAGTATGAATAAATTCAAGAAAAAAAACGTTTCTAATGCAAATATGTCAATCATTACTTGAATATGCTAGTAACCCATTGTATATAATGCCCTGGAAGCCGGTGTTTGGAGGATATATTGGCACTGTTTGCTTGCGCTCGATTTTGTCTCGAGCTTCACGGCATTATCATGTAAATAATGTAATGTAATGTAAATACACAGTGTATTTGTTTGTCATTAAACTAAATTAAAGTTTAGAGTTAGAGATAATAGCTAGTTATTTTAAAGTTGAATGAATAGGTTTATTGTCACATGCACAGGTACAGGGAAATGATTAACTTGCAAAATCTACACAATGGGTTCAATATTCAATATAGTACAACTAATACATTGTTTTTAAATGAATAACATGAAGAATAAGAAATCAGAGAGGATGGTATATACAGGGTCAGTGTCAGTACCACATGTACAATATGATGAGATACTGGAGCATTTGAGGTAGATATGTTCACTTATTCTTTCTAAAATGTAAGATATCATTCCATGTGTTCACATTTGTTATTAGTTATTATTACAGTTTTTCAAAAGGAAGTGTTACATAACATAAGAATATCTTGGAAGAAGTACACCATTTAATTCAACTACTACTCCAATTCATTAACTACTGACTGATATACTGACACTTAAACTCATGTAGGATTATCTTTTCACCGACTTCAGCTTCCTCCCATCTGAGGCACACAGTCTCCATTCTATTCCAGGGTAGATACATACAAACCATGCAGCATCTGGACAGAGCGGCAGGGAAGGGAAAAACAGTGAGGCACCTATCCACAGTGCACAGCACCATGAGCAGAAAGCAGCCATTTTCAATGGACCACCAGCAAACACCTCGTCTTCTCCGCCTTCACATTGATTAATGGCCTGTGCCCGGCGGGGTTAAAGAACCGCAACACCCGTTGCTTATTGGCTTCCTGCGTGTTTGTTGACATGTTGTCCAAGACACACTTAACATATCATCTAGTGGGGAAGAGGTTACAGATCAGCTACAAAGAGGTCAGGGGTCAGGTTATTACATTACCATCTGTTAACAATGGAGCTGTTCTGACGGACGGAGGGATGGAAGGGTGGACAAGAAGGAGGGAGGCCTCATCATCACAAGGACAGACAGGCGGACGAAAGGGGCGGGGGTATCCCACAGATTCTGGGATATGCAGCCCCAGAGAAGTCATTCACAAGGAGCACATGTGACCTCCTGGGAGCCAATCAGGGTGTCCAGAATACTGTGGGAGCGAATCAGAAACTTAGGAATGTGTGCTCCTCTCTAATCAGAAGCACATGGCGGGTGTGTCTGAAGATGAGGATTCAGATGGGAGCAGACAGGGCTGAGTGGATACCAGGGGCTCTGTGAAAACATACAGACACTGAAGAGAAATGTAGGCCGACTGCACGTCCTTTCTATTGCCTGTCTTTTTCCTACTGTTTCTCCCCTGTATGACCCTGTTGTAATGAAATAAAGAGAGGGTGAGAGAGAAATAACCAGAGAGAGAGAGAGAGAGAAAGCAATGTACTGGTACAAGAGCCAGGCAGGCAGCGCCAGCTTTAGTAATATTGAAGAGTCAGAAATGATAAAGTATCGTAAGAAGTTTTATGGCGTTAAGAATAGTCACTGCTTTTTCTGCTGTAACCACAGCGATCCATCCCATACTGAACGCCTCCGCTCTTAGACTATATATATACATATATTACATGAATATATTCATCTATACAGTATATACAACCAGTGATCCATCCCATACTGAAAGCCTCCGCTCTTAGACTATATATATACATATATTACATGAATATATTCATCTATACAGTATATACAACCAGTGATCCATCCCATACTGAAAGCCTCCGCTCTTAGACTATATATATACATATATTACATTAATATATTCATCTATACAGTATATACAACCAGTGATCCATCCCATACTGAAAGCCTCCGCTCTTAGACTATATATATACATATATTACATGAATATATTCATCTATACAGTATATACAACCAGTGAAAACACAGTGAAAGGGCCTGGGTGATCACTGTTTTGAAAGTGATGGACCTTTGGCATGTGTAGCTTGGTAAATAGAACACTTGCATGAGCCCTTTATGTGCTTATTACAAAAGCCCATTGCCTGAATAACGTGTAAGTAATGCCAGTTTCACTATGGTACCACAGTGAAGACGGTGAACACGGCTTTGAGAAACAAACAGTTTGTACATAACCTCGGCAAAGGGGACTTTTTATTTGAATTACATTTATCGCCTGTTGTAAAATGAGGTCATGTACAGTTTTATGCACAAAGAGTCAGATGCAGCTAATTGTATTTCCGGAGCTACTAAGCGAATGATAAAATGGGTCTTGGATTTATGGTGTTTCTTGTTGCCCAGAGGGCTTTGGCCTTATAGTGGTATTAATCAAAGAAGGACAGCCTGCAGAGAAGAGAGGCCGTGATTTCTGGAAGGTAAATTCCAGCTACATTAAGCCCTGGCCTGGACACTGCAGAACACAACTCCTTAGTACAGATAAGTACAGTGCTCCTGGTGCAAGGTTCTTCTGTCCTGAGTGCCAGTCTGTTTCTACTCTCTTACCAACTCCTTATAGAATTGGCATGACAATGAGTGAAGGAGTTTGCATGATAACACCAACAGACTGGCACCCAAGCTCTTCAGTTCTTGGTACACACCTATTCATTCAAGGGTTTTGTAGAATAATACTGAAGACATCAACACTATAAAATAACACATATGGAATCATGTAGTAACAAAAAAAAGTGTTCAACAAATCAAAATATGTTTTGCCTTGATGACAGTTTTGCACACTCTTGGCATTATCAGCAGTGTATGCTATGCTCTAACTTACTTGACAGAGAGATTGTGATTGTATTTAATACTATTTCTAGCTTCTGGTATGCTATTCATACAAAGTGTTCCACGATAGTAAAATGTGCAACATCTGTATTGATGTTTATCACGGTTCATTACCTGCTTTGTGAAACTGACAATACAATCTAAGTAAACACATCAAATAATAATAAGATAAATGGTGTTTGTTCCCCACTGGTTTCCCTTTTCATATGGCAACAGGGGTCTCTCTCTCTCTCTCTCTCTCTCTCTCTCTCTCTCTCTCTCTCTCTCTCTCTCTCTCTCTCTCTCTCTCTCTCTCTCTATCTCTCTCTCTCTCTCTCAGTAAGGGCAGCTGGCCTTAACCCTGGTGATGAAGTGAGCTGCATTAAAACCTGTTAATGCATGGCATGGAATAAGAGAGAGACAGAGAGAGAAGTGAATCAAGTCCAACTCTTATATAATTGTGGTTGGGCTTTCAGCCCAGAACAAAATGCATTACTGTCACATTATGTCCCCGGTATTAATTAAGCACTTTACTTCATTCCCTATTTTACTATTTTATCTATTTTCAGGACAAGCATCTCTCTCTCTCTCTCTCTCTCTCTCTCTCTCTCTCTCTCTCTCTCTCTCTCTCTCTCTCTCTCTCTCTCTCTCTCGCTCTCTCGCTCTCTCTCGCTCTCTCTCTCGCTCTCTCTCTCGCTCTCTCTCTCTCTCTCTCTCTCTCTCTCTCTCTCTCTCTCTCTCTCTCTCTCTCTCTCTCTCTCTCGCTCTCTCTCGCTCTCTCTCACTCTCTCTCTCTCTCTCTCTCTCTCTCTCTCTCTCTCTCTCTCTCTCTCTCTCGCTCTCTCTCTCGCTCTCTCTCGCTCTCTCTCTCGCTCTCTCTCTAATCTGCATTCAAACAATCTGACACTTTGACCCCGGGCTGTTGGAATGTGACAACTTGCCATGTAATTGGTTTTATAATTTAGTGTGGTTAATGAGCAGACCACGCTGCGGTAATTCAGGCATTTCAGAACGATGACAGAGAGGACTCAGTCCGGTCATTTCACTATGTTTTTTCCTCAGCCAAATGAAGGATGTTACAACACTTAGATGAGATGCTGCAGCTTCTCATTAGAGGTCAGCCGTCGGACATCTCGGGTTTGTAAAAATAGTTGGCTGCTCAAGGTCCTCCTCCCTTTTCCACGGCTCTGACAAAGACACTGTCAATGTCTACTCTTTTTTTCTACCACTGCGAGCCTGCCTGTCGAAAAGCCCTTGGACTTTCCCAACCCTTGAACATAATGAAGGACGTGTCATATTTATAATGACATCTCATCCAAACACATTAATGAAGATCGCCGTGCCCTGCTGGTCTGTTTGAGTGGACTAAAACAGTACGGCCTAGGGGTCTGTGTGTGTATGTGTGTGTTTGTAATTCACACACACTACTAGGTACTGTAGAAACATTTCCATCTGTATTTTTTTTTTGCTGACAGTCACATCCCGTGAAATATGTGGACAGGAGATAACACTGTTGGCTGGAGAGGAGATAAAACTGTTGGCTGGAGAAGAGATAACACTGTTGGCTCGAGAATGCAAAGGACACAACAATGTGACAAGGTACCAAAGCTAAATCTGTCCCTTCAGACTAACTGTTTATTTCCTGAGTGACAAGTCAGAAAATGCACACAATAGAAAAGCTCAACAGGACGAGTTTCAACAGGACACCCATCCTCTCTTCCATTTAAACAGACAGGGAAACATGACCTAGAGCCATTACAATATGATGAAGAAAGAGAACAGATATGCAGGCTACACCGCAACACCCAAAGGTAATGGTTCTACCTTAGGGTGTACCTATTGTGTGTGTGTGTGTGTGTGTGTGTGTGTGTGTGTGTGTGTGTGTGTGTGTGTGTGTGTGTGTGTGTGTGTGTGTATGTGTTTGTGTGTGTGTGTGTATGTGTGTGTGTGTGTGTATGTGTGTGTGTATGTGTGTGCATGTGTGTGTGTGTGTGTGTGTTTGTGTGTGTGTGTGTGTGTTTGTGTGTGTGTGTTTGTGTGTATTTGTATGCTAGCTAGGCATAAAACAGCTACTATTCTTAGCGGACTCCCTGCAGGTGAATTATAGATGAGGAGCTCTTAATGATATGTTGCTGATCGTATATCACGCTAAAAGGCCACTTATAGTGTGATACATCCCGGACTGCACAAAACAGGGCGTGTGACACCAGACAGCGAGAGAGAAAGAACGTAAAACACCAAATAATACGTGCAGAGCAGAATTAGGCCGATACCCGCTAATGATCAACATCCAGAAAAGAGCCGTTAAATTCTACAACCACCTAAAAGGAAGTGATTCCCAAACCATCCATAACAAAGCCATCGCCCACAGAGAGGTGAACCTGGAGAAGAGTCCCCTAAGCAAGCTGGTCCTGGGGCTCTGTTCACAAACACACCCCACAGAGCCCCAGGACACCAGCACAATTAGACCCAACCAAATCATGAGAAAACAAAAAGATAATTACTTGACACATTGGAAACAATTAACAAAAAAAAATCAGAGCAAACTAGAATGCTATTTGGCCCTAAACAGAGAGTACATAGTGGCAGATTACCTGTCCACTGTGAATGACCCAAACTTAAGGAAAGCTTTGACTATGTACAGACTCAGTGAGCATAGCCTTGCTATTGAGAAAGGCCACCGTAGGCAGACCTGGCTCTCAAGAGAAGACAGGCTATGTGATCACTGCCCACAAAATGAGGTGGAAACTGAGCTGCTTTTCTTAACCTCCTGCCCAATGTATGACCATATTAGAGACACATATTTCCCTCAGATTACACAGATCCACAAAGAATTCGAAATCAAACCCGATTTTGATAAACTCCCATATCTACTGGGTGAAATACAGCAAGATTTGTGACCTGTTGCCACAAGAAAAGGTGAACCAGTGAAGAACAAACACCATTGGAAATACAACCCATATTTATGCTTATTTATTTTCCCTTTCGTACTTTAACCATTTGTACATCACTACAACACTGCATATATAAATAATATGACATCGGTAATGTCTTTATTCTTATGTTTGCTTTGGCAATGTTAACACATGTTTGTCATGCCAATAAAGCCTTTGACAGACAGACAGATATTCAGACAGGCAGACAGATATTCAGACAGACATTCAGACAGACAGGGAAAGCAGACAGAGAGGGGGAGAGAGAGGGGAGAGAGGGGGAGAGAGAGGGGAGAGAGGGGTAGGGGGGGAAGAAAGAAATGCACAGAGAGAGAGGTAAAGGGGGAGAAAGAGAGGAAGGGATGGAGAGAGGGAGAAAGAGAGAGGTGGAATAGAGTGGGAGTGAGAAGGAGCACGAGAGGGAGAGAGAGAGGGAGAGAGAAAGGGGATATATAGAGATAGAGAAAGACAGACCAACGTAGAGAGAGGGGGCAGAAAGGGGAAAGAGAGGGTGAGAGAGAGGGAGAGGGGGAGAGAAGGAAAGAAATTGAGAAATACAGAGATAGAGAGGGGGAGAGAGAGGGAGAAAGAGAGGGAGAGAAATAGAGAGAAAGAGATGGAGAGAGAGAGAGACTGAGAGAGAGAGAGAGAGAGAGAGAGAGAGAGAGAGAGAGAGAGAGAGAGAGAGAGAGAGAGAGAGAGAGAGACAGAGAGAGGGGGGGGAGAGAGAGGGATAGGGGGAGAGAAAGAGGGAGAGAAATACAGAGAGAGAGAGTGGGAGAGGGGGAGAAAGAGAGGGAGGGACATTTTAGAGAGAGATACAGAGAGAGAGATAGGGGCAGATTAGGATAAAGAGAGGGAGGGAGGGAGGGAGGGAGGGAGGGAGGGAGGGAGGGAGGGAGGGAGGGAGGGAGGGAGGGAGGGAGGGAGGGAGGGAGGGAGGGCAAAAAAAGAGAGATAGATAGAGAGATAGAGA